>NC_046979.1:3209532-3272032 GCF_009769545.1 Cyclopterus lumpus | reverse complement strand
TTTTCTCAAACTCAACTGTGATAAATGGGATATGATCATCATCGGCCCCAAATGTCTCACCAAAACCAGTCACAACTTCTGCAGGGAACACATGTAGGAACACACTTCAAGATATTGGTGGACGAGGCCCAGTGACTCACTGGTGTTGATATCCTGAAGAAGAATATCCAACGGTCGTCTGCGTGCGTGTGTGTGTGCGTGTGTGTGTGTGTGTGTGTGTGTGTGTTGTGTCTCAGGGTGTGGGTTGAGATGAGTGACAGGGAGGTCGAAGCCTCACTGGCTTCTCAACAACTGCAACATCTGTGCTGGTGAGGGCGGCTCAACACAGAAGAAGAAGAAGAAAGATGCTGAGTGTGTGTGTGTGTGTGTGTGTGTGTGTGTGTGTGTGTGTGAGGGGGAGGGCAGAAGAGAAGACATATGTGGTGTCCATGTGTGCCAACCACACACACACACACACACACACACACACACACACACACACACACACACACACAGCCCACATGCCTGTCTCCATCTCGTGTCCCAGCAGAGTGGACGCTGCCTGCTGATCAGGTCTGGCTACCCCCCCCCCCCCCCTACCCCCCCTCCTGTCACAGACCGGGTCCACGAGGTCCCTCTGGTGGAGCTCCACATCTGGACTCAACGGAGGGTGTTTTCCATCTGCCATCTTTTTTAATAATAAGTGTAAAACCAAAAAAAGAAAGAGCCGTTCAGATAGTTTTGCGGACTTTGAGCCAGAGAAGAAAAAAAAAAAAAAAGCCTTTTTTATTTATTGCCAAGGCTCATTTTTTCTTCAACCTGAACAATATATTAATAACCGTTATATAAATATATCCGTGGCTTCAAACTTTTTAAACTTCAAACTATGAACAATAACAACAGTTTACATTATTCTTAAATAAATAAATATAAATGAATACAAAACACACACATATACAGCTGTATGCTAGCTAGCTACTGTGGCTATGTAAACAATAGGCTATCGTTACCGGCTGCGGGGGCGGAGTCACCAGAGGAGTGGAAAACAAGTATATAGGAACCATATCGGTACCGGTTTTCGGTACCCGACCCTAATCGTGACATTTTCACCAAATGTAATCTATTAGTTTCGTGCACATAGACACACACACACACACACACACACACACACACACACTCTGGTGGTTTTAACGTCGCTCAAGATGAATAATAATTCATAAATTGTGACGTAATTCATGAAATCTAAAAACACGACTATCCAACTAACGGGACTTTCAACCCAGAAGTTTTATTAAAACTGTTCGTTACGGTTTTACATTTTCACTCAATGTGGAAGAATTTTTGTGACTATTTCAAGAACCCGCGGTGAGAAAAATGTGCCAACAGATAAAAAGAAAGAAATCTAAATACATTCTTGACCTTTAAGTGTCTTTGAGTACTATGAAAAGCGCTATATAAATTAAATGCATTATTATTATTATTTAAATAAAAAGATATTTGTCAAGTGTTGAAAACTTATTTTTCCTTCTTCTACTTTTTCTTTGTCTTCTTTTTCTTCTCCTTCTTCTTCTACCTTTCCTTCTTTTTCTTCTACTTCTTCTTTCATTCTACTTCTTCTTCTCCTATTTTTTCTTCTCCTTCTTCTACCTTTCTTTTTTTTGTTTTTCTTCTTCTTCTACTTCTTCTTTCATTCTACTTCTTCTTCTCTTCTTCTTTTTCTTTTTCTTCTCCTTCTACTCTTTCTTCTTCTTCTTCTACTTCTTCTACTTTTTCTTCTTCTTTTCCTTCTTCTACCTTTTCTTCTTTTTCTTCTACTTCTTCTCCTTCTTCTTCTTTCATTCTACTTCTCTCTTTCTTCTTTTTCTTCTTCTTCTTCTTCTTCTTCTCCACGTTCCAAACTTTCAATCAAAAACATTTTTTCTGCAAAATCTTTTTCTCAAAAGTCAGCGATTTTTCTTCCGTGTCTCAGTGTCTTCATCCCCCCTTTAAAAAAAAAAAAACTGGATTAAAACAAGTGCGGAGGAGACGGACGGAATCGAATCCGAGACTCTTTAGTTTTCTTCATCAAAATAAAAGCCCCCGCTCTCCGCTCTCCGCTCTCTGTGCTCGCTCGGCGTCCTCGAAGCCTCCGGCTAATCGGGAACGACCTCCACGTCTCCGACTCGGCTTAGCATAACAGTTAATAATACATCCGGCCATCAGAGGGGGGATTGTATTCTCTCTCCGCCGGCCGGAGGAATGAATAACTCCGACTGAAGCGCGACTCAGATCGCGTGATTGACATTTAACCCCGTCGTCCTCGAAGGCGCCGAGCGTTAATCAATAAATTAGTGACACGCCATCAGATCCGCGTGTTTTTATTTAATTGCCGAGCCGTGCATTATTCATCCGGTCTGAGGCGAGCGGACGCCGTGGCGTTGATTACCGAGCTAAAGGCCGATCACAGTGAAACGGGGATCGCTCCTCTCTGAAAAGGGGAGTAACGTGCAATCGAGAGGAGGCGCTTCGGTCCGTCGCCGCAGAGAAGCGTCTTAGAGAAGCGTCTTAGAGAAGCGTCCTGGAGAAGTGTCCTGGAGAAGCGTCCTGGAGAAGCGTCCTGGAGAAGCGTCCTAGAGAAGCGTCCTGGAGAAGCGTCCTGGAGAAGCGTCCTGGAGAAGCGTCCTGGCGAAGCGTCCTGGAGAAGCGTCCTGGAGAAGCGTCCTGGAGAAGCGTCCTAGAGAAGCGTCCTGGAGAAGCGTCCTGGAGAAGCGTCCTGGAGAAGCGTCCTGGAGAAGCGTCCTCGAGAAGCGTCCTAGAGAAGCGTCCTAGAGAAGCGTCCTAGAGAAGCGTCTTAGAGAAGCATCCTGGAGAAGCGTCCTAGAGAAGCGTCCTGGAGAAGCGTCCTGGAGAAGCGTCCTAGAGAAGCGTCCTGGAGAAGCGTCCTGGAGAAGCGTCCTGGAGAAGCGTCCTAGAGAAGCGTCCTGGAGAAGCGTCCTAGAGAACCGTCCTGGAGAAGCGTCCTGGAGAAGCGTCCTAGAGAAGCGTCCTAGAGAAGCGTCCTGGAGAAGCGTCCTGGAGAAGCGTCCTGGAGAAGCGTCCTGGAGAAGCGTCCTGGAGAAGCGTCCTGGAGAAGCGTCCTAGAGAAGTGTCCTAGAGAAGCGTCCTGGAGAAGCGTCCTAGAGAAGTGTCCTGGAGAAGCGTCCTAGAGAAGTGTCCTAGAGAAGCGTCCTAGAGAAGTGTCCTAGAGAAGCGTCCTGGAGAAGCGTCCTAGAGAAGTGTCCTGGAGAAGCGTCCTAGAGAAGTGTCCTAGAGAAGTGTCCTAGAGAAGTGTCCTAGAAAAGCGTCCTAGAGAAGCGTCCTAGAGAAGCGTCCTAGAGAAGCGTCCTAGAGAAGCGTCCTGGAGAAGTGTCCTAGAGAAGCGTCCTAGAGAAGCGTCCTAGAGAAGCGTCCTGGAGAAGCGTCCTAGAGAAGCGTCCTAGAGAAGCGTCCTGGAGAAGTGTCCTAGAGAAGTGTCCTAGAGAAGCGTCCTAGAGAAGTGTCCTAGAGAAGCGTCCTGGAGAAGCGTCCTAGAGAAGTGTCCTGGAGAAGCGTCTTAGAGAAGCGTCCTGGAGAAGCGTCCTAGAGAAGCGTCCTAGAGAAGTGTCCTAGAAAAGCGTCCTAGAGAAGCATCCTAGAGAAGCGTCCTAGAGAAGCGTCCTGGAGAAGTGTCCTAGAGAAGCGTCCTAGAGAAGCGTCCTAGAGAAGCGTCCTGGAGAAGCGTCCTGGAGAAGCGTCCTAGAGAAGCGTCCTAGAGAAGCGTCCTGGAGAAGTGTCCTAGAGAAGTGTCCTAGAGAAGCGTCCTAGAGAAGTGTCCTAGAGAAGCGTCCTGGAGAAGCGTCCTAGAGAAGCGTCCTGGAGAAGCGTCTTAGAGAAGCGTCCTGGAGAAGCGTCCTAGAGAAGCGTCCTAGAGAAGTGTCCTGGAGAAGTGTCGTCCTGGAGAAGCATCCTGGGGAAAAGTCCTGGAGAAGAGTCCTGGAGAAGCGTCCTGGAGAAGCGTCCTGGAGAAGCGTCCTAGAGAAGCGTCCTGGAGAAGCGTCCTGGAGAAGCGTCCTAGAGAAGCGTCCTGGAGAAGAGTCCTAGAGAAGCGTCCTGGAGAAGCGTCCTGGAGAAGCGTCCTGGAGAAGCGTCCTGGAGAAGAGTCCTGGAGAAGAGTCCTGGAGAAGCGTCCTGGATAAGAGTCCTGGAGAAGCGTCCTAGAGAAGCGTCCTGGAGAAGCGTCCTGGAGAAGCGTTCTAGAGAAGCGTCCTGGAGAAGTGTCCTAGAGAAGCGTCCTAGAGAAGCGTCCTAGAGAAGCGTCCTGGAGAAGTGTCCTAGAGAAGTGTCCTAGAGAAGCGTCCTAGAGAAGTGTCCTAGAGAAGTGTCCTCGAGAAGCGTCTTAGAGAAGCGTCCTGGAGAAGTGTCCTAGAGAAGCGTCCTAGAGAAGCGTCCTAGAGAAGTGTCCTAGAGAAGCGTCCTAGAGAAGTGTCCTAGAGAAGCGTCCTGGAGAAGCGTCCTGGAGAAGCATCCTAGAGAAGCGTCCTGGAGAAGCGTCCTAGAGAAGTGTCCTAGAGAAGCGTCCTGGAGAAGCGTCCTAGAGAAGCGTCCTGGAGAAGCATCCTGGAGAAGGGTCCTGGAGAAGCATCCTGGAGAAGGGTCCTGGAGAAGCATCCTGGAGAAGGGTCCTAGAGAAGCATCCTGGAGAAGCGTCCTGGAGAAGCGTCCTGGAGAAGCGTCCTGGAGAAGAGTCCTGGAGAAGCGTCCTAGAGAAGCGTCCTGGGGAAAAGTCCTGAAAAAGAGTCCTGGAGAAGCGTCCTGGAGAAGCGTCCTGGAGAAGAAGGGTCCTGGAGAAGCATCCTGGAGAAGGGTCCTAGAGAAGCATCCTGGCGAAGCGTCCTGGAGAAGAGTCCTGGAGAAGCGTCCTAGAGAAGCGTCCTGGAGAAGCGTCCTGGAGAAGTGTCGTCCTAGAGAAGCGTCCTGGAGAAGAGTCCTGGAGAAGCGTCCTGGAGAAGCGTCCTAGAGAAGTGTCCTAGAGAAGCGTCCTGGAGAAGCGTCCTAGAGAAGCGTCCTGGAGAAGCATCCTGGAGAAGGGTCCTGGAGAAGCATCCTGGAGAAGGGTCCTGGAGAAGCATCCTGGAGAAGGGTCCTAGAGAAGCATCCTGGCGAAGCGTCCTGGAGAAGCGTCCTGGAGAAGCGTCCTGGGGAAAAGTCCTGAAGAAGAGTCCTGGAGAAGCGTCCTGGAGAAGCGTCCTGGAGAAGAAGGGTCCTGGAGAAGCATCCTGGAGAAGGGTCCTAGAGAAGCATCCTGGCGAAGCGTCCTGGAGAAGCGTCCTGGAGAAGCGTCCTGGAGAATTGTCGTCCTAGAGAAGCATCCTGGAGAAGAGTCCTGGAGAAGCGTCCTGGAGAAGCGTCCTGGAGAAGCGTCCTGGAGAAGCGTCCTTGGAGAAGCGTCCTGGAGAAGCGTCCTGGAGAAGCGTCCTGGAGAAGAGTCCTGGAGAAGCGTCCTGGAGAAGCGTCCTGGAGAAGCGTCCTGGAGAAGAGTCCTGGAGAAGCGTCCTAGAGAAGCGTCCTGGAGAAGCATCCTGGAGAAGCGTCCTGGAGAAGAGTCCTGGAGAAGCGTCCTAGAGAAGCGTCCTAGAGCAGCGTCCTAGAGAAGCGTCCTAGAGAAGCGTCCTGGAGAAGTGTCCTAGAGAAGTGTCCTAGAGAAGCGTCCTAGAGAAGTGTCCTAGAGAAGCGTCCTGGAGAAGCGTCCTAGAGAAGTGTCCTGGAGAAGCGTCTTAGAGAAGCGTCCTGGAGAAGCGTCCTAGAGAAGCGTCCTAGAGAAGTGTCCTGGAGAAGTGTCGTCCTGGAGAAGCATCCTGGGGAAAAGTCCTGGAGAAGAGTCCTGGAGAAGCGTCCTGGAGAAGCGTCCTGGAGAAGCGTCCTGGAGAAGCGTCCTGGAGAAGCGTCCTGGAGAAGCGTCCTAGAGAAGCGTCCTGGAGAAGAGTCCTAGAGAAGCGTCCTGGAGAAGCGTCCTGGAGAAGCGTCCTGGAGAAGCGTCCTGGAGAAGAGTCCTGGAGAAGAGTCCTGGAGAAGCGTCCTGGAGAAGAGTCCTGGAGAAGCGTCCTAGAGAAGCGTCCTGGAGAAGCGTCCTGGAGAAGCGTTCTAGAGAAGCGTCCTGGAGAAGTGTCCTAGAGAAGCGTCCTAGAGAAGCGTCCTAGAGAAGCGTCCTGGAGAAGTGTCCTAGAGAAGCGTCCTAGAGAAGTGTCCTAGAGAAGTGTCCTAGAGAAGTGTCCTCGAGAAGCGTCTTAGAGAAGCGTCCTGGAGAAGTGTCCTAGAGAAGCGTCCTAGAGAAGCGTCCTAGAGAAGTGTCCTAGAGAAGCGTCCTAGAGAAGTGTCCTAGAGAAGCGTCCTGGAGAAGCGTCCTGGAGAAGCATACTAGAGAAGCGTCCTGGAGAAGCGTCCTAGAGAAGTGTCCTAGAGAAGCGTCCTGGAGAAGCGTCCTAGAGAAGCGTCCTGGAGAAGCATCCTGGAGAAGGGTCCTGGAGAAGCATCCTGGAGAAGGGTCCTGGAGAAGCATCCTGGAGAAGGGTCCTAGAGAAGCATCCTGGCGAAGCGTCCTGGCGAAGCGTCCTGGAGAAGCGTCCTGGAGAAGAGTCCTGGAGAAGCGTCCTAGAGAAGCGTCCTGGGGAAAAGTCCTGAAAAAGAGTCCTGGAGAAGCGTCCTGGAGAAGCGTCCTGGAGAAGAAGGGTCCTGGAGAAGCATCCTGGAGAAGGGTCCTAGAGAAGCATCCTGGCGAAGCGTCCTGGAGAAGAGTCCTGGAGAAGCGTCCTAGAGAAGCGTCCTGGAGAAGCGTCCTGGAGAAGTGTCGTCCTAGAGAAGCATCCTGGAGAAGAGTCCTGGAGAAGCGTCCTGGAGAAGCGTCCTAGAGAAGTGTCCTAGAGAAGCGTCCTGGAGAAGCGTCCTAGAGAAGCGTCCTGGAGAAGCATCCTGGAGAAGGGTCCTGGAGAAGCATCCTGGAGAAGGGTCCTGGAGAAGCATCCTGGAGAAGGGTCCTAGAGAAGCATCCTGGCGAAGCGTCCTGGAGAAGCGTCCTGGAGAAGCGTCCTGGGGAAAAGTCCTGAAGAAGAGTCCTGGAGAAGCGTCCTGGAGAAGCGTCCTGGAGAAGAAGGGTCCTGGAGAAGCATCCTGGAGAAGGGTCCTAGAGAAGCATCCTGGCGAAGCGTCCTGGAGAAGCGTCCTGGAGAAGCGTCCTGGAGAATTGTCGTCCTAGAGAAGCATCCTGGAGAAGAGTCCTGGAGAAGCGTCCTGGAGAAGCGTCCTGGAGAAGCGTCCTGGAGAAGCGTCCTTAGAGAAGCGTCCTGGAGAAGCGTCCTGGAGAAGCGTCCTGGAGAAGAGTCCTGGAGAAGCGTCCTGGAGAAGCGTCCTGGAGAAGCGTCCTGGAGAAGAGTCCTGGAGAAGCGTCCTAGAGAAGCGTCCTGGAGAAGCATCCTGGAGAAGCGTCCTGGAGAAGAGTCCTGGAGAAGCGTCCTAGAGAAGCGTCCTAGAGCAGCGTCCTAGAGAAGCGTCCTAGAGAAGCGTCCTGGAGAAGCGTCCTGGAGAAGCGTCCTGGAGAAGCGTCCTGGAGAAGCGTCCTAGAGAAGCGTCCAGGAGAAGCGTCCTGGAGAAGCGTCCTGGAGAAGCGTCCTGGAGAAGCGTCCTGGAGAAGCGTCCTCGAGAAGCGTCCTGGAGAAGCGTCCTGGAGAAGCGTCCTAGAGAAGCGTCCTGGAGAAGTGTCCTAGAGAAGTGTCCTAGAGAAGCGTCCTGGAGAAGCGTCCTGGAGAAGCGTCCTGGAGAAGCGTCCTAGAGAAGCGTCCTAGAGAAGCGTCCTGGAGAAGCGTCCTGGAGAAGCGTCCTGGAGAAGCGTCCTGGAGAAGCGTCCTGGAGAAGCGTCCTAGAGAAGCGTCCTGGAGAAGCGTCCTGGAGAAGAGTCCTGTAGAAGCGTCCTGGAGAAGCGTCCTGGAGAAGCGTCCTGGAGAAGCGTCCTGGAGAAGCGTCCTGGAGAAGAGTCCTGTAGAAGCGTCCTGGAGAAGCGTCCTGGAGAAGCGTCCTAGAGAAGCGTCCTGGAGAAGCGTCCTGGAGAAGCGTCCTGGAGAAGCGTCCTGGAGAAGCGTCCTGGAGAAGCGTCCTGGAGAAGCGTCCTAGAGAAGCGTCCTGGAGAAGCGTCCTGGAGAAGCAGCGCAAACAGAGGCTCTGACTTCCTTAAAGAGCCTTCTGGGTATAAAGTATAAATAATGTAACTTGAAGAGAAAGACGGGGGGGGGGGGGGGGGTATTTTCCTCCCCTCAGTCAACTCTCCATCTCACAAGGTGCACGTCTCCTCTGCAGGCTCCTCCCCTCAGGCCCCTCCCCCTCAAGCCCCTCCCCCCTCTCCGCCGCTGACATGTTTGCATGAGTTTATAGATTTGTGTTTCTGGCCCGTGATTCCGCTCGGCCCATTAAAAAAGAATAAGGGCTTATGACATATTCAAAGAGGGCATGTCTGGAGTATAAAGTCTCGGGGAGGTTATGATTCATTAATGGAGCCATGAATACATAACTCTCTGTTGTATGATATCATACTCACTGTTGAATTCACGGTGACATTCGTATATTTTCCCTGTGCAAAGAATCGGGACACCATTACAAAGAGTATATGAGGAGATTATAGGAGCTTTCTAAACAATTCATAAGCTGGCGGTGGAGCTCTCACAGTTATGTGGTGTTTCACGCGTTGACCGGGTTTTACTTTTAATAATTAAGATGCCGATTACACCGATTTTATGGGTGAACGATAAGCAAGACATCGTTATATTTATAGGCATGCGAGAACACCGGGGCTTATTAGAAGGTTGTAACTACGGGCTCATGAAAACGTACGATATCTTACGGAAAAATAATCCTCACGTTCCAGCATTACTCCTTACATGGATACGGTCTTTTAAAAAATAAACGTAGGAAATAAACTAAATAAATAAAGATGGCAAACTGCAGGTGGAGCGTGTACTTAGTCAATCAAAGTCCCCCGTGAATAATCACATTAGTTATGTCGACTTTCATAAAACTGGCCTCCTGAGAGGAGAAACAGAGATGAAAACATGCATCACTTATCCTTCATATGTATATCACATGATCTGATTGCACGTTTTTAAAAATGTAACCTGGGATCATTATTTTCGTTGTATCTTGATTCAACGTATCTTGATATCTTACGGGCATTTTACGGGCGTTTCCCCACGTGTTGCTTGACCTTCATATGAGTAGAATATAAGAATATAAGAAACAATCTTCCCATTTGGTGAACTTTTGCGCCGAATAATTCACCAATATTTCCCAGTGAAACTGTGTAAATCTGTCGCATGGAGGTCCAACACGCTGCATGAGGCCTGGTGATAATTAATATCATATGATCACAGCCAAGGAACCAGTTGTTGTTTTTCTGTCGACATTTAATCGCGTCGACTTGTTTGTGTGTCTTATCTTCAATACATGTTTTTTGTTGTTGATGCAATCAGCCGAGCGTATTCTTTCGTCCTTTTGGCTAAAAATATCGTCTGCTGCTGCACACGCTGTTCTCATCTCGCATGTTGCGTAAGCTTTGTTATGAAATCGGCAGCGGGAGCTTCAGACTTCAAGCTCATCTCTCCGAGACAAAGAGCCGCCTTCACCTCAAAGAGCCGCATGCAGCACAGGGACGTCTCCGGCTAACGGCGGCGCGGGCGTCTCCGGCTAATGGCGGCGCGGGCGTCTCCGGCTAACGGCGGCGCGGGCGTCTCCGGCTAACGGCGGCGCGGGCGTTTTCCTGCCTCGCGGACGTTTTTTTTGTTGCTTTCGGTGCGAATCGCCGCAGCGCCTCTGTTGTGCTTTAATAAGTTCAACCGGGTTTCATTGTTTGGCTTCGCCGGCCCGACTTCTGACTCGAAGAAAAGAAGAACAAGAAGACGGGGGAAAAAAGACTGTTTGTAGCTGGCTGTTCAGCTTTTATCTATATTTTAGGCCACACACAAGGTGTAGAGTCGGCCTGGAGCTTGTTACAGAGGCCCGCGGCTGCATAATTCATGAGGAGGAGCCGCCTCGCTGCAGCGGCTAAATAAAAGATCTGCCAGCGGTGGACGGCGGGACAGAGGAGCACCTGCCACCTGTGTGTAAATGCAGGTGTGTGTCTGTTTGGGTGGGCTTTTCTCTGAACCCTTGAGCTACGATCAATACAGGTGTGTATGACATCTACGCACTCACATTCCTCAGTGCACCGAGGCCGAGGTGATGCTGGACGATCTGTCCATTAAAGCTGCTGGTGTGTCTTTCTTTACGCTTTTCCCCCCTCACTCAGGTCCAGGATCAACCTGCTGCTCCTCCTCCTCCTCCTCCTCCTCTTCTTCCTCACATCTTCCCATTTGCTTCAGAAAAGTAACTTTTTCATTCAATTAAACGGCGCCCGCACAATAAACAACAGAAAGGGAAATTAGTTGTTTTTTTCCGAGGAAGGAAAGAGTCACGCAGGAGGAGAGTTTAGCTTCGAGCCGCTCAGTAAACCGGTGTGTTTGGAGACAACCATCAGACTCAGCTTTCAAGAGCGATTCTGAAAAGACTTTTCATGTTAGTCCTGAGCCAGTAGTTAGAAGTTAGTTGGGTAGTTAGTCCTGAGCTAGTAGTTAGTCTTTAGTTGGGTAGTTAGTTCTGAGCTAGTTGTTGGTCTTTAGTTGGGTAGTTAGTCCTGAGCTAGTTGTTGGTCTTTAGTTGGGTAGTTAGTTCTGAGCTAGTAGTTAGTCTTTAGTTGGGTAGTTAGTCCTGAGCTAGTAGTTAGTCTTTAGTTGGGTAGTTAGTTCTGAGCTAGTTGTTGGTCTTTAGTTGGGTAGTTAGTTCTGAGCTAGTAGTTAGTCGTTAGTTGGGTAGTTAGTCCTGAGCTAGTAGTTAGTCGTTAGTTGGGTAGTTAGTTCTGAACCAGTAGTTAGTCGTTAGTTAGTCCTGAGCCAGTAGTTAGTATTTAGTCGTTAGTCCTGAGCCAGTAGTTAGTCGTTAGTTGGGTAGTTAGTCCTGAGCTAGTAGTTAGAAGTTAGTTAGTCCTGAGCCAGTAGTTAGTCTTTAGTTGTTTAGTTAGTTCTGAGCTAGTAGTTAGTCTTTAGTTGGGTAGTTAGTTCTGAGCCAGTAGTTAGTCTTTAGTTGTTTAGTTAGTTCTGAGCTAGTAGTTAGTCTTTAGTTGGGTAGTTAGTTCTGAGCCAGTAGTTAGTCGTTAGTTAGTCCTGAGCTAGTAGTTAGTCTTTAGTTGGGTAGTTAGTTCTGAGCCAGTAGTTAGTCTTTAGTTGGGTAGTTAGTCCTGAGCCAGTAGTTAGAAGTTAGTTAGTCCTGAGCCAGTAGTTAGTCTTTAGTTGTTTAGTTAGTTCTGAGCTAGTAGTTACTCTTTAGTTGGGTAGTTAGTTCTGAGCTAGTAGTTACTCTTTAGTTGGGTAGTTAGTTCTGAGCTAGTAGTTAGTCTTTAGTTGGGTAGTTAGTTCTGAGCTTGTAGTTAGTCTTTAGTTGGGTAGTTAGTTCTGAGCCAGTAGTTAGAAGTTAGTTAGTTCTGAGCTAGTAGTTACTCTTTAGTTGGGTAGTTAGTTCTGAGCTAGTAGTTAGTCTTTAGTTGGGTAGTTAGTTCTGAGCCAGTAGTTAGTCGTTAGTTAGTCCTGATCCAGTAGTTAGTCGTTCCCAGCTCCCAGTGTTTAAGCTCTTACGGCGTTTCTCAGATTTACATCCGTCTCTGGGCGGCTTTTGGACCCTCAGGCTCAACATATTTTTGTTCAAACCTCGATGAACTCTTCCTGAAACCTCCTTGTTAGTCTTTCTGCGTTCGGGTCCAAACCTGCTGTTCTGACCGGGTGGTTTATGCCAACGTGTTGCTTTGACTGATCCACCTCATTACTTGCCATCCATCCATTCTCATCATCCATTCAGCCCCCAGAGATTTTCTGTTCAACTCTTTTCCTGATGAACCCCGAGACCTTCACAGGCCGGACGAGATAAAAATCCCTCCGCCGTGTTCCGTGTCCACCTCGGCGGCCTCTCACCAGGTGGACATGCCTGGAAACACTTCCAATGATGGCGTCCAGGAGGCATTCCTGCTCAGAAGAACCGCTGCACTCCGGATGCCTGAGCTCCTCGTCGTGGTTGTGGAGACAGTTGAGCTATACGTCCGTTCGGGTAGAGTTTGCATCTCACCTCTGAAGTCAGAAATGATGACTGTGGTGTCTCCCCGGCACTCGGGTCCTATTCAGCAATGTCAGCATAAGAATAAGAAGTAAAAATCCATTTTACCCAAGATTCAAACTCCTGGATTTACACAACAAACTCTGCAAAGCCTATAATGTCTAACTTCACCCCAACATCGGGGACACTGACAGAAATACACAGTCTTGTTTATACTTGTCTTATTTTCAATTGTTCCTACTTATGATCCAACAGATAAAGATGAATCCATATCCAGAACAGTCCTCCATTGTTCATCAGACACATTGGCCACATCCTATTCTTTTGTTTTTGGTTCACTTAAACCTAACCCTCAAATAAAAAAACATCTTTAAAATGTTCGAAGCAGTGAAATAAACTTGAATCTTTATCAGTAAGTTGAATCTGTTCGCTTCACAAGAGTTTTGAGGAGGAGAAGAAGTAGTTTTCATTCCGGCCGAGTGCCAACTGTTCACACTGTTGTAGCGGATCAGGGTCGGATTTTAAGAGATTAAATAGTAAAGCTGTCAGAAACACGGCCGGCCGCGAGCAGCCAGAGGCATGAAACCGCATACGGAAGATGGCAGCTGTAAATTGGACGGCGGAGACGTTGTCGAGTCGAAGCGGGCGTACAAAATGCATGAGAGCGAGTGTTCGTTGTTGTTTTTTTTTTATTTCTCTCTCTCTCTTCTTCTTCTTCTTCTTCTTCTTCCTCTTCTTCCTCTTCTTCTCCTCGCCACATTTTTTTCTTTTTTCGGGCAAGAGCAACACAAAACCATTCTCTCATTCTCTTTGTCTCATGTTTTCTTCTCTCCTCGCGAGCTCCTCACCAGGAGCGATGCTCGCCAGGTGGCTGCTGCATTTCTCTGAATGAGAGCTGTGGGAAAGAGGAGGATGGAGGGCAGGTCAGGAGGTATGGAGCCAGCTGGGGGGGGGGGGGGGTCCAGGGATGCCGAGGAGATACGGCACGTGGAGGCGCGTGGGAGAAGGCCTGCCGCCTCGGCTGCGGAGGAGGAGGAGGAGGAGGAGGAGGAGGAGGCGGTGTGCGGGTTGATCCCTTTAAAAGCCTCGGTTTCTCTCGGCGAGCTCAAATTATTACAAGCGTGCGAAGGAACAAGGGCCGTGCTTCGGGGGGGGCGAGCCACCCAGGAGAGCGCCTCGCCTCGGGGCGATTTCCAGAAGAAAGTAACACGGGAGAAAAATAATAGGAGGTGGGAGTACGAGAAGGGGAGGAGGGAGGGAGGGGGGAGAGAGAGAGTGTGTCGGGGCGAGGGTTTTTTTCATGAGCTGTTGTTGAGAAAAGTTAAGGGGATTTTTTTTCTTTCTTTCTTTCTGCCCGCCTCCCTCGGCCCCGCGCTCCTTCTCCGAGGCCTTTCATGCTGCGCTGCTCTCCGCCCGGGCCTTTTCTCTTTTCTCTCCATCATCTGGAGAGACGTCAGTCAGTAAATATGGTAACAAAAAGCTCTTTGGGCAGATCATCGCTGCTCGGACCGAGCTGCCTCCCTCCTCCAGGCCTCCTTTCTCATTCGCCTCCCTCTCCTTCTATCCCCGTCTGTCTGTCCACGATTGATCCGCCTCCGAAGGCCAGCCAGGTTTACTGGTGTTGAGGTCTCTGTTTCTCTCTTCTATCGCTCCATCTTTTCTGTAAACTGTTTTTTTTTTACTCTTAATAAGCATTAAAGACAAAGTAAAATGTAAATTCAGACTACTTTCAATCCTTCTTGCATATTGAACCAATGGAACAACTATTTTTAAGTACAGTCGATAACTTCCTTTGAGTTTCTTTGGTGTGTTGAGCAGCACTGACTGTACTGTGACTCCAAGAATACGGTAAAAACATGCACGTTTTTTAACATGCCGACCACCGTGTCGCTTAAAAAATGAATACAAAAACAGAAGCGAAGGTCGCGATGCATTTTGGTGTTCACAGATGCACCGTATCCCGCCTGCAGATACGTTATGATAGACTGTCAACAACAACAACAACAACAACAACAACTGAACTCAAGGTGTCCACAACAGTATGATATCTTAGGAAAGACACGTGTCAATCCCTGTCGAGTGCACCATTAATGTGTTTTTTATTACTCTGCATTTGGTAATTCGTTGGTTTCATTTTCTTGCTACGTGACATTTGACGATCAATGCAATAATAATAATATCCAACGCTGGCATTAGCACACCGCTAATCACTTCCTCCAGTGGGGATTAGCTTCCATTGAGCCGCACGAGCAGCAGCGAGGTCGCACGCCATCCCAAAGGCGCCGGGCGCCGGTCGAGGACTTCCACAGAAAACTGGGGAAACAGTCGAGGCTCTTCCCCGAACTGTCAACGCTGGAAGAGCATGTTGTCTGTTGAGTTGTAGTGGATTTTATATATACTTGCACATGTAGATAAGAAAGTTTATGTTTTAAATTAATACATAAAGAAAGTTATGATAATTAATTTGAGATATTATGAGGAATATTCTGGAGGAATGTGTTATTATTCTGTTTGTTAATGACAAATGTAATGATTAACTGTATGATGCATGAGAATGAATGATGTTTTATTGTTTAGACAATAGTTAAAATGGATGCCGATTGAAACCTGATATGTTGCTTTTATTCTGAAGGCAGGATAGTAGGTTTTATTCTGACGGGGGAGCATAACAGAACGGCGGCATCCTTTGAACTGGCCAATAGAACTATCCTTTAGGTGTGAATTCATTTGCATGACCAGACTAACGAGCATTTGTTCTGGAGTCAGAGTTCTTTGGTTCTCGGGCTCTACGCTGCACCTGGCTGAGAGAGAGTCCGTCTGTGGAGAGCTCTCCCTTACCAGCTCCACGATCGTGAACGCTACATGAGTATTATCTTTGCCATTAAATATTGTTAAACTTTAACTCATTGAATCCTGAATTTCCTGTGGCCACGGGACCCGGAGCTTTGAACTTTATCTTACATGTCTCAAACAGATATATTCTATACAGCGTTAAGATTTCCCAAGTCAGGTAAAAGGCCTCGATCTAGAGGATGAGGGCAAAGCTCGCGCTCTTCCCCTCACGAGGAGGCATTTCCCCTCGCAAGGAGGCTTTTCCCTTTGCGAGGAGGCTTTTCCCTTTGCGAGGAGGCTTTTCCCTTCACAAGGAGGTTTTTTCCTTTGCGAGGAGGCTTTTCCCTTTGCGAGGAGGCTTTTCCCTTCACAAGGAGGCTTTTCCCTTTGCGAGGAGGCTTTTCCCTTCACAAGGAGGTTTTTTCCTTTGCTTTTTCCCTTTGCGAGGAGGCTTTTCTTCTTGCTTTTCCCTTTGCAAGGAGGCTTTTCCCTTTGCGAGGAGGCTTTTCCCCTTGCTTTTCCCTTTGCGACGAGGCTTTTCCACTTACAGGGAGGCTTTTCCCTTTGCAAGGAGGCTTTTCCCTTTGCGAGAAGGCTTTTCCCCTCACGAGGAGGCATTTCCCCTCGCAAGGAGGCTTTTTCCCTTGCTTTTCCCTTTGCAAGGAGCCTTTTCCCTTTGCGAGAAGGCTTTTCCCCTCACAAGGAGGCTTTTCCCTTTGCAAGGAGGCTTTTCCCTTTGCGAGGAGGCTTTTCCCCTATTGAGGAGGCTTTTCCCCTTGCTTTTCCCTTTGCGAGGAGGCTTTTCCCCTCACAAGGAGGCTTTTCCCTTTGCAAGGAGGCTTTTCCCTTTGCGAGGAGGCTTTTCCCCTTGATTTTCCCTTTGCGAGGAGGCTTTTCCCCTCACAAGGAGGTTTTTTTCCTTTGCTTTTCCCCTCACAAGGAGGCTTTTCCCTTTGCAAGGAGGCTTTTCCCCTCACAAGGAGTTTTTTTCCTTTGAAAGGAGGCTTTTCCCCTCACAAGGAGGTTTTTTCCTTTGCTTTTCCTCTCACAAGGAGGCTTTTACCTTTAAAAGGAGGCTTTTCCCCTCACAAGGAGGCTTTTACCTTTGAAAGGAGGCTTTTCCCCTCACAAGGAGGCTTTTACCTTTGTTCCTCCTCGTGATTTGCTGCTGAAGTTCTCAGGTTGCATGTTGCTGCCATGAGAAGAATCCCAGAGATTATATCAGGAGCGGAATGAGAATTAAGTAACTTCATGTGAATTTGATGGATGGTCTAAAAATAAGATGCATCAAAGTTTAATGGATTTTTTTTGCTCCCAAAAAAAAAAAAGGGAATATTTTTGGGCTCCGCTGCACCGTTCGTTGCCTCTCGTAATCCCCAAACTTTATCAATAGTTCATCTCCGGAGTCCCTCTTTTTTTTTTTTAAACTGGAGATTCAAATGTCATGCAACTCTCCCACAAAACAACTTTATTCTCGGCACTAAATTCTTCGCCCTTTTGTGTGTTTTCTTTTCATCCTCTGGAACCTCAGGCGTCTTAAAAAAAACCTTTCCATATCCCCCGGGCCTCGACCCTCCTGCTCGTAGTACCAGCCTGTGAACCCGGGCCTAACCGTACACTTACACCCCCCCCCCACCAAGAAGAAGTGACAACCAGCTGAAAACCGCATCACTCCATAAAAAAACTCCTCATTCCAAAGAGATAAAACTCAACCGAGGACGGGAACACGCTCGCCGGCACACTTACCGCTCTTACCACACCCTCTCTCTCTCTCTCTCTCTCGTACATTCACACTCTCTCTCTCTCTCTCTCTCTCTCTCTCTCTCTCTCTCTCTCCCTCTCTCCCTCTCTCTTAGTGATGCGAGGCCCACGGGCCACGACGCACTGTGACTGATATGCGTTGTGACACGCCGAGCGGCGAGGCGGCGCTGCCCGTGGCAACCAGGAGAAACATGCTAATAGCGAGGTGCATTAGTGGACTCACAGGCGGCCCCGCTAATCAGAGAGGACGTACGCCCGGTTACGACTCTGTGGCGGCGAGCGTGGCTCCGGCATCACTCTCTTGAAGCCTCGAGACACAAACTACGGAGAGCCAGTGGGCTCATTCTGAGGTCATGAAAACACAACAATTCCAATTTTCAGGTGATTATACACTAATTAATACATACTTATATATTTTACAATACATTTCTGCCAATAGATGCATCTAAATGCCATAAAGCATACCCTGAATTATGGTCTGTCCCTGGTGGTCAGAGAGAATGCAGCTTTAACGCATGAAGCATAGACTTCTATACAACCAGAGGAGTCGCCCCCTGGTGGTCAGTAGACAGAATGCAGCTTTAACACATGAAGCATAGACTTCTATACAACCAGAGGAGTCGCCCCCTGGTGGTCAGGAGAGAGAATGCAGCTTTAACACATGACGCATAGACTTCTATACAACCAGAGGAGTCGCCACATGGTGGTCAGGAGAGAGAATGCAGCTTTAACACATGACGCATAGACTTCTATACAACCAGAGGAGTCGCCACATGGTGGTCAGGAGAGAGAATGCAGCTTTAACACATGACGCATAGACTTCTATACAACCAGAGGAGTCGCCACATGGTGGTCAGTAGAGAGAATGCAGCTTTAACACATGAAGCATAGACTTCTATACAACCAGAGGAGTCGCCCCCTGGTGGTCAGCAGAGAGAACGCAGCTTTAAAACACTTCAGCGTTGGCTTTACTTTCCAGAACTGAAGGTTGCTGCCTGATTGAAGTCCATTACCAGTAATAATAATAATAATAATGGCCAAAGCAACACATATAAGAGTGATTACAAGAGCTGTAATCTTCCAGAAATTCCTTTAAAATCATCCGGCAAATGCCAGTGCATGTAAATGATTTTTGGGTTGTGTGATCACAACCAGCGGAGCCTCGGACTCGCTTCCCTCCCAAACCCCCATCGTTCACGCCGCATGTGGAGCTGGAATGAAATCTTTGTGATCACGCTATAATTAAAAACAATTTTAAAAAGCTCCTGGTTTTCGGGGCGGAGGATATTATTTCCTGCCAAAAAGGAACGAGTCAAACGGACTCTTTCACACACGAGCGGGTTTGATGTTCGGGCCGCAAATCAAAAGACTCGTCATTCTATTTGATTTCATCCATCAACCATGGGGATATTATTAAGAGCTATCAAAGTGCCCCCAATTGAAACCTTTTTGCTCGGCGAGAAAGGCGTAGCCTCTTCTCCACCATCTCCGTTCAGGCCTGCTTAGGGAATTGCAAAGAATTTCATTAAAAAAAAGAGGGGAGAAAGAATATTATTAGCGCCAAGCGAGGCTGATTAAAGTTTAATGGCTCCTTCAACAGGTCTTACGATCTCCAGCACGTGAACAAATGCCTCGGTTGGAATAAAAACTCGCGGAGAAACGGGCGTAAAGTTATCGAGCCGCCTTTTTCTCAGGAATCAAAGCCGCTGATTTTACTTGTAATCAATATGGCTTCCACATCTTTTTGGTTTGGCGCGATTCAATTGGGTGATTACGGCGCCGCAGTCGGTCCGATCATTAGGATCATGCCCCGGCGTTGACGTTCTCTTCGGGACTCATCAATCTATTATTTACGCCTCGAAAGAAGGACAAAGGAGCACAGCAGTGTGGATTTACATTCTCCGGATCAATTCCTTTTCCTCCGCTGTGTGCTCCTCCTTCCAGTCCTCCTCCTCCTCCACTTCCCCCGATACCTTTTCCCCACCTCCATGTTTTCCCCACCTCCTTCCCTTGTTGTCCTCCTTTACTTTGTTTTCACCCTCGACTGCATCTCTTTGCCCGCTTTTTACCAGCTCATGCCGACGTTAAAGTGTTTTAAAGCTGCATTCTCTCTCCTGACCACCAGGGGGCGACTCCTCTGGTTGTATAGAGGTCTATGCATCATGTGTTAAAGCTGCATTCTCTCTCCCGACCACCAGGGGGAGACTCCTCTGGTTGTATAGAAGTATATGCGTCATGTGTTAAAGCTGCATTCTCTCTCCTGACCACCAGGGGGCGACTCCTCTGGTTGTATAGAAGTCTATGCATCATGTGTTAAAGCTGCATTCTCTCTCCCGACCACCAGGGGGCGACTCCTCTGGTTTTATAGAAGTCTATGCTTCATGTGTTAAAGCTGCATTCTCTCTCCCGACCACCAGGGGGCGACTCCTCTGGTTGTATAGAAGTCTATGCTTCATCTGTTAAAGCTGCATTCTCTCTCCCGACCACCAGGGGGCGACTCCTCTGGTTGTATAGAAGTCTATGCTTCATGTGTTAAAGCTGCATTCTCTCTCCTGACCACCAGGGGGCGACTCCTCTGGTTGTATAGAAGTCTATGCATCATGTGTTAAAGCTGCATTCTCTCTCCCGACCACCAGGGGGCGACTCCTCTGGTTGTATAGAAGTCTATGCTTCATGTGTTAAAGCTGCATTCTCTCTCCCGACCACCAGGGGGCGACTCCTCTGGTTGTATAGAAGTCTATGCTTCATCTGTTAAAGCTGCATTCTCTCTCCCGACCACCAGGGGGCGACTCCTCTGGTTGTATAGAAGTCTATGATTCATGTCTTAAAGCTGCATTCTCTCTCCTGACCACCAGGGGGCGACTCCTCTGGTTGTATAGAAGTCTATGCTTCATGTGTTAAAGCTGTATTCTCTCTCCTGACCACCTGGGGGCGACTCCTCTGGTTGTATAGAAGCCTATGCTCCATGTGTTAAAGCTGCGACTCCTCTGGTTGTATAGAAGTCTATATAAATGACTCTACTTCTCTTGATTTATTCCCTCAGTAAACATTGTAAACATTAGTTTTTGGTCTCAATCTCTAGTTTCAAGTCTTCTTCAGCGTGATGTTCATTTAGTAAATTATGGTCATTTAGAGTCAAACAGACCATAAAGCAGGGTATGCTTTAGGGCGGGGCTACAAGGTGATTGACAGGTCTCGCTACAGTCAGGATAAGATGGCGACGGACAAATTGTCCTTCAAAACGTCCACTTCTTATATTCAGTCCATGTTTGACCTCTTTTCTTTCCTCATAACACTCTTTGACATCCTTCCTTTTCTTAACTACCTACTTCCGTCTCAATCATCTCTCCATCCTCCATCACTAACTCCTCCTCTTCTTCTTCTTCCTTCTCTTCCCGTATTTCCTCCACTTCCCTCCTCTGTGCCACCTCTCCCTTCTCCATCCTCTCCCTTCATCTCATCCCCCTCTTTTCTGGTTTCGGTTCGTTTGACATATCGCTCACTTAAAAAAGTCACTCCTCAAAGTCCAGCAACACGTGTCATTTCCTGCTCGTTACGCGAACACCAGCTTTTCAAAATAAACTTCCGTCTTCACGGGAATGCGATTTAGTTTCGGTGCAAACAACAAAACTTCTCGCTTAGGTTTGGATTATCATAATAAATAATAAAAGTTAGGAGACAATAAATCATCTCGTCGGTGCGTTAAGAGAAACATCCACCTCAACGATATCCTCCTGCTCCTCCTCTTTGTCACTATTCGTCCATCTTCTCCTCCTCCTCCTCCACATTTTGCTCCTCTTTTCTTCCTCCATCACTCACTCTTCGTCCATCTTCTCCTCCTCCTCCTCCTCCTCCTCCACATTTTGCTCCTCTTTTCTTCCTCCATCACTCACTATTCGTCCATCTTCTCCTCCTCCTCCTCCTCCTCCTCCACATTTTGCTCCTCTTTTCTTCCTCCATCACTCACTCTTTGTCCATCTTCTCCTCCTCCTCCTCCTCTTCCTCCACATTTTGCTCCTCTTTTCTCCCTCCATCACTCACTATTCGTCCATCTTCTCCTCCTCCTCCTCTTCCTCCTCCTCCTCCACATTTTGCTCCTCTTTTCTCCCTCCATCGCTCACTCTTCGTCCATCTTCTCCTCCTTTTCTTCCTCCTCTTCCTCCACATTTTGCTCCTCTTTTCTCCCTCCATCACTTACTCTTCATCCATCTTCTCCTCCTCCTCTTCCTCCTCTTCCTCCACATTTTGCTCCTCTTTTCTTCCTCCATCACTCACTCTTTGTCCATCTTCTCCTCCTCCTCTTCCTCCTCCACATTTTGCTTTTCTTTTCTCCCTCCATCACTCACTCTTCGTCCATCTCCTCCTCCTCCTCCTCCTCCTCCTCCTCTTCCTCCTCTCCGCCACGCACACAGGACTGAAGCCGGCACACGAGTGGAGAAGGAACAGAATTTAAATTCATTGAGGGATCCGTGGGCTGCGAGGCGTGTACGGTAATTCTGTTAACAAAAGGTATCCTTAGATGGAATTAAATATTTATCCGTTCTATGAATAACAATTGGCGAGGGAAACGGAGAGGCAGTGTTTACTTTTTTCGGGGGTCGGGTGGGGAGGAGGACTGATTCTGTTCTTCTTCATCCCGCCTCGGTGAGCTGATTACAGAACGGGGAGGAGGAGGTGGAGGGGGGTGTGGGGGGGTGTGTGGGGGGGGGGGGGGCCTGGGGAGGCCAGAGGTCATTATGCGCGGCGAGGAGCCCTCTTCCAGCTGTAATCCTCAACCCAGAAGGGAAGCGGACCTTCACCGGACCCAGCGGGGGACTCCGACTCCCACTGCTTGTTTGTGAACCCGGAGCTGTGGGGGGGGGGGGGGGGGGTGGGGGGGGGGGGGGCGACTCGCTTTGCTCCTTGTAATGGCATCTGTTTGATCCACATGTGGACTCACGTGGAGATGGAGGGGCACGTGTGTCGACATGTTTGTGTTCGTTTTACTTGGAGAAAAGAACCATAAAATCCAACATTGCGTCTTCAATCAGCTTCCAGAGGCACCAGAACGTGAGCCTGCAACCTGACCTTGAACCTGAGCCTGAGCCTGACCTTGAGTCTGACCTTTAGCATGCGCCTGACCTTGAGCACGAGTTTGCGCCTGAGTTTGTGTCTGCCCCTGTGTTCTGAGTCTGATCTTGAACTTGAGCCTGAACTAGAAGAAGTTGTATTTCATCCAGCAAAGAGTGATAAAGTGGTCCCCCCCTAATGAAGCGTGAGCGGGGACACACACACACACACACACACACACACACACACACACACACCTAAACCCAACCGCGATGCTTTCCCACGTGTTTTTAACATATACCTACACCAAACCACGTGCATTGTGGGAGCTCTAAACTCTGAGATATCTTTGAACACTTTCATCGCGCGTCATCTCTAAATTTATTAAACCGTCATCTCGTTTGATCTTTTTTTTCTTTTCTTTTCTTCCCAGACACGATTCGTGATTTGTTTCAGCTTCATAAATAATATCAGGTGACCCCTCTGACCGCATGCAGGGGAGTGGGAGGGGGGGGGGGGGGGGGGGGAAAGGAGTCTTTCTTTAATTACCAAAAGGCTTCCTGCCTCACCGAGTGGAGCTGGCACAGGATGGAAACACTGGTTAAGCAAATTGGTATTTAACTGGAAACTTGCCGGCCTCCGAGCGCTGCATTATTCATCACCTAGACAAGAAAGTAGCGCTTCATACATCCCTTCAGCAGCAGCAGCCGCCTCCAGAGCTGAGAGGGAGGGAGAGAGAGAGAGAGAGTGAAGGCGAATAGATATATATGGCAGAAAAGAGAGAGATGAACGGATAGATATATAGGACAGAGAAATAAAGCAACTCAGTCCACAAGGAGCGACTCCCCGACCATACACACACACACACACACACACACACACACACATGCACGCGCGCGCACACACACACACACCAATTATTGGTTTCTCTGTCAGTTTGTTGCATTCTGAAGGGCCTTCTGGGGGGAGATGAGTTTGCTTTTTTTTTTGGCCCATGCGGCCCAATTGTGAGTTTTTGTTTTGTTTTTTTCATCCACCCATATACATATATATACTTATAATAACTAATTGTATTTATTTTTTTTAATTAGTTTTCCTGCGAGGAAGGATTAAAACAAGCACCGATGAGAGCGGAGAAAGAAGAAAAAAACGTTCAAAATGTCTGTTTTCTGTGCTCGGAGAACCACATTATGCCCTGTAAGCAACATTATATAATCTGTTGATTATGCACATAAGTTATATTATATACCTGCAGCCTGGATCTGTCGATGATGATGGGAAATGCATTCAGGGCCTTATTTTGAATTTCTGCACACATATTTATTTATTTATATGTTGACAAGCTATATTGAGTGATTATTAATTTGTATTTATGCATATGCATCGTTATATCTACAGTTTATGACGGTTTCCTGCAGACTCTTGTCCCTCATGCGGGATGATGCAATAACGTCAGATTCCAATCTGTAAATCAAAGGTGATTTAATCTGGGCCCTGACCCACGCACAGCTCTCCTCTCCGACACGTCAATATACATTTTAATTTCATTAAAATTGTACCGCGACTAAACGCCGAGGTTTACGCCGGTGTCGGTCCGAGGACCGGGCGCTGCGTGTTGAGGCCGTTTCGGGCATCCTGTCAGTTTTTGAGATGCATTATTGATGAGACGTGATTAGAGGAGCGCGTGCCAGTGCGTGTCTTTGAACATATTCCTCTGAATTAAGTGGAAGTTCGTATTTATGTTTTTAAAAATATATATATATATATATATATATATATATATATATATATATATATATATATATATATATATATATTCATATTAAATATGGCTTGTTTTAGTAGAGAAAACTCCTGACATCATCATCACCTGCCGATGTTTTCCATTGAAAACTCTCCTCCTCTTCGGATACATTTCTCCGGCCATGACGCAGGTGTTTCCGGTGTTTCCGGTGTTTCCGGTCCGGTGGTTCCTCGCCGTTAACTCCCACCGCCGGTTCTTATTGGGTGGATCCATGCGGTGATGATCAGCATCCACCGTGATCCGTGAGCAGGTGAAGGGCTGATTTATACATAATTACAGTGTGTGTGTGTGTGTGTGTGTGTGTGTGTGTGTGTGTGCGTGTGTGCGCGGGTGGCGTGCGTGTCCGTGCGCGTGCGCGAGAGAGGTAGAACCTTTCGCTGTCCAGCAGTCCAAGGTGCTGAATATTGAAGGATTTTAATGTTTGAGATAAATAAATATGAATATGAAATATGAATAAAATAGTCAATGTACTACCATGGAGTTCACGGCACTCAAAAAAAAGGAAGAAGAAATAATAAAATAAATAAGAATATAAATAATGGTTGTTTATTATTATTATTGTTATTATATGATTTGTGTTTTTTCTCTTATTTAAGATATGAATTAAAGATGTTTGTTTTTCATAACTCTTCAAATTAACTTTATCTTAATTTGATTTGATTTTTTAATATAAAAGACAAAACGCTGTAATGTAAAAAAATATTCCTAATTTCGATTTTATTTTCATTTAATTAATTTTTTTACTTCAAAATCCCATGTATTTTATTTTATTTTTTAAATCTGAATTCATCCTTTATAGTTCCTGCCGTGTTTCATGGTAAAAAAAACAACATAATAAATTACCCAGCAGGCCTCAACGTTTCTCCTTTTCATTACAACGTGTTTGTTTGGTGTTCAGGCTTTTTTAAACTATAATAAAGAATATATATATATATATATATATATATATATATATATACGATGCGCACGTGCATTCGCCTGCATGCGCGCACACGCGGCGATGGCGTGGAGGCCTCTCTCGCGCGCACGCGCGCACATGAAATAAAGATGCATCTTTGCAGGTCGGGAGAGGAAAAGCCGTCTGCGGCGTCCTTTGATTCTCAGAGAATATGATTCATGTTAACTTTATACGCAGCAAACACACTGTCGGTATAAACTGAGTGTAAACGCCAGATGAATATTTAAATGGCGGCCGCCGCGTGCTACATTATTGATACGGAATTGGAAGAAAGAAAAAAAAAGAAATCGCATATTTAACGTGAAGCTTGACGGAAACGAGACCGAGAGGCTGAACAACGGGGCACTGAAGCCGGAAGTGGCACCTTATCCCCCCCCCCCCCCCCCCCCCCCCCCAAAAAAAAAAGAAAGTTTAATATATTATTATTGAACATCAGCTCAGTGACAATCAAACCAGGCGGGGCCTCCAATGTATCAATAAACATTTATTATGTATTTTATTATTTGTCTTATTTATTTATTCGATCTGGACCATGGGGAGAGATTATAGAGCTCTTCTTCTTCTTCTTCTTCTCTTCTTCTTCTTTTCTTCTTCTTCTTCTTCTCTTCTTCTTCTTCTTCTTCTTCTTCTTCTTCTTCTTCTTCTTCTTCTTCTTCTTCTTCTTCTCCTCCTGCAGACTAAAGAAGGGTTTCCCAAGATCTGGGATTCCATGCTAGTGTAAATATTGATAACGCTGCTACGATATTGTTATGGTTTTCATAATTCATGCCATTGCATTTTCATTGCATTTTGGAATTTATCCAGTGGACCCTTTAACGGTTTTGTATAGCCTGTATGATGACCACAATAATAACAAAAATAATAATAATAATAATAATAATACTACTTCGAATTTATACAGCTCTTTTAAACTCAAAGATGCTTGAATATTCATTATTATATACTTATAATAATAATAATAAAAAATAATAATACTTCGAATTCATATAGCGCTTTTCTAGACACTTAAAGATGCTTAAATATTAATTATTATGTACATATAATAATATTAATAATAATAATAATAATAATAATAATAATGGACTGCATCTCCAATCAATAAATATAATATATAAATTGCACGCTATTAATATATTTAAAATGCCCTGGACTGATTCTTCATTTAATTTTATTGTGTCAACGGTGGGACCCTCCGCCCATTAAGCCTCATAACTCGGGGGTTTGATCCCGGCCTCGCCCGCCCCCGATGCTCATTAGGCCTGATTAGTTATACAATGTTCCTAATTACGGCAGCCATGTTTTAATTACCGCCTCATATGCATCGCGTCGTCAGCCAAACACACACACACACGCATACACATCCAAATCCTTCCCCACAAGATATTTAAGTAGTTTTGCAATTATTTCCTGGTTTTCCGTCTCAATCGTGTGACCTTTGACCTCCCGACAGGAGGAGGAGGGTCATTTCTATTTCTGTTATTATTTGAAGCATTTCGTCCGACTCTGATCCGCTTTCACCTGATAAACAATGACACGCTGAGAGGAGGAACTGAGGCTGCATGCTCATTTTATTGTGTGTGTGTGTGTGTGTGTGTGTGTGTGTGCGTTGCATCCCCCAAAAAATGAACCGCTCCATCAAACGGCAGAAACGCAGGATTTATCCACGAACTTCCCTGATAAATATTGCATCGACAGAATTGAACACTTCCACTGTGTGTCAGCAGCTCGTGCGCGCTCGCGCGTGTATGTGTGTGTGTGTGTGTGTGTGTGTGTGTGTGAGTTTGTTTTTTATCTCTACAACGAAGCACTAAAGGGGGTCGATACCCCTCAAGATACAATAAATAAAAACTGGACCAAAAAACCCCCACAAATTAGACCTCCACTTCCCCCCACCACCACCACCCAACACACACACACACTTTTTCTTAATCCCCAACACACACACACACACACACACACCCTCCCCTCAGTCTGGTCTCGTTCCAGCCACGCTGTCAATTTGCAGCCGGCCGCCCCGTGCACCACTGCAACACAACTGTGTGTGTGTGTGTGTGGTGGAGGAGGGGGTTATGTTTGCATTAGTGTGTGTGT
The DNA here is from genome assembly GCF_009769545.1 of Cyclopterus lumpus. Lineage (NCBI taxonomy): Eukaryota > Metazoa > Chordata > Actinopteri > Perciformes > Cyclopteridae > Cyclopterus > Cyclopterus lumpus. The sequence goes on along the minus strand of NC_046979.1, from coordinate 3,245,387 downwards.
GTGTGTGTGTGCGTGTGTGTGTGTGTGTTTGAGAGCGAGAGAAAGCCATAGTAATGTAACAGAGGGCTGATTCTCCAAGGCCCCGGCGCTGCACTCAAGACTCGGAGCTTCATTAAAATTTCATCGCCGCAGCGCTCGGCCAAGGTCTATTTATGAAAATGCGCTTCCTCCGCTTCATGGAAAACACAAGCCGGAGAGTAATGTGAGAGAGAGAGAGAGAGAGAGAGAGAGAGAGAGAGAGAGAGAGAGAGAGAGAGAGAGAGTGGAATTAACAGCAGCTTATTCCTATAGATTCTGGTCCCTTCTGGGCCTCTACATCACTAAGAGACCTGCAGAGACCACTTTCCAGCTGACTCTGTGTTTTCCTTCCTCTCTCTTCTGGTGCCGGATGAGACCGAAGCGAAAGGAGCCCGGGGGTGTTTTGCACCGAGGGCCCCCGTTTCCTGAAGCCATGCTGGTATCGCCGCTGAAGCGTCTTCCTGTATATTACCAACGCGCTTTAACGCGTCGCATGTGGCCCCAAACAGGAAGTTGAGCATCACTGGTTCCCTTCAGAAAAAAAAGAAGTGTAAAGTAAGAAGCTAACGGCTATGAGCTAACGGGTGTAAAGGAGACGACTAAGCGTCCTCACGAGGACCTAGTGTCCTCCTCTACACTCTTTAAGATTCAGAGGGGCGTTCAATGACCCGTTTTAAAATCATGAATTTGTGTATGAATGTATGTGTGTTCTTGTGTTTCTCCAATCAGAGCGATTACAGACGAGCCACTTCCTCATAGGAGCTTTGACCACGCCCGCTTCGGAGGCCGGACGTGCAATACCATCTCCTGCCACCAAAATGCACGTTTGTATCAAAGTCTCTCAGCGAATCGTTACGAAAAATTGAAATCCGTTGGTTTTCTTTTTCGGAGACGACATTATAGAAACAAAAAAAAGTCATGTTTAGCGTAAATTGACACTGTAACGTAGACACTGTAACGTAGACACCGTAACGTAGACACCGTAACGTAGACACCGTAACGTAGACACCGTAACGTAGACTCCGTAACATAGACACCGTAACGTAGACACCGTAACGTAGACACCGTAACGTAGACACCGTAACGTAGACACCGTAACGTAGACACCGTAACGTAGACATCGTAACGTAGACCCCGTAACGTAGACACCGTAACGTAGACACCGTAACGTAGACATCGTAACGTAGACACTGTAACGTAGACACTGTAACGTAGACACTGTAACGTAGACACCGTAACGTAGACACCGGAACGTAGACACCGGAACGTAGACACCGGAACGTAGACACCGGAACGTTAACGTAGACATCGTAACGTAGACAGCGTAACGTAGACAGCGTAACGTAGACATCGTAACGTAGACATCGTAACGTAGACACCGTAACGTGGACATCGTAACGTGGACATCGTAACGTGGACATCGTAACGTAGACATCGTAACGTAGACATCGTAACGTAGACATCGTAACGTAGACATCGTAACGTAGACACCGTAACGTAGACACCGTAACCTAGACATCGTAACCTAGACATCGTAACCTAGACATCGTAACCTAGACATCGTAACCTAGACACCGTAACGTAGACACCGTAACGTAGACACCGTAACGTAGACACCGTAACGTAGACATCGTAACGTAGACATCGTAACGTAGACAGCGTAACGTAGACAGCGTAACGTAGACACCGTAACGTAGACATCGTAACCTAGACATCGTAACCTAGACACCGTAACGTAGACACCGTAACGTAACGTAGACATCGTAACATAGACATCGTAACGTAGACATCGTAACGTAGACATCGTAACGTAGACATCGTAACGTAGACATCGTAACGTAGACATCGTAACGTAGACATCGTAACATAGACATCGTAACGTAGACATCGTAACGTAGACATCGTAACGTAGACATTGTAACGTAGACATCGTAACGTAGACATCGTAACCTAGACACGATGTCGAGGAAGATGGCGACGCTCGACAACCTTCAGGGTTTTCCTTCAAGGCCAACATTCATTTTGGGTTCCATGACTAGGATGTAAGAGGACTGAAGTTTGAGGATGAGAGGACATGAGTGTGTGTGTGTGTGTGTGTGTGTGTGTGTGTGTGTGTGTGTGTGTGTGTGTGTGTGTGTGTGTCTGTCTGTCTGTCTGTCTTGTTTGCGATCCGACGCACGAAACACACAGCGGAGGGAAAAAAAACGAGGCCTCCCGTCTCTTAATTATTTAAATCAAACAATTAACCACGGCCGTCCTGGGAAAAGCTCTTTTCGTTTCGCTCATCCACAACAAAAAACAACAACAACAACAACAACAACAGCAGCAGCCAGTGGTGGGTGGAGTCTGCAAGGAGGGCGGGTGTCATGTGGAGAACACCGACCAATAGAAACGGGGGGGGGGGGGGGGACGCTGGCATTCTTTTTTGTGTTGCTGTAGTTTTTAATTATTAAACCAACTATGTCTGTGAGTGTGCACGTGCAGCGTGCACGTAAAAAAAGAGGCGCATGTTTCCTCCAAATTACAGCATCCTTCTGTTTTTAGGGCATTTTCTCACAGAAAATTAGGATTATTTAACGTTCTCTCACAGGAAATAAAACATTTTCCATCAAATTACAGCATTATTATGACAATATTATTGTTTTTTTTTGTTGTGTATAATTTGCATCCCATCACTTTGTCTGGAGAGCTCGATACTCCGTTCACATTGATTACGTTATGGATTATGTTTAATTCATAGGCTTCAGCCGGAGAGCCGCTGCACGATTAAACTTTGATGAAGCGTGTACGACATTCTTTGTTGTGGACCAACAGTCTGCTGCTCGGTTAAAAAAAAACACACACAGAGATGTCAATATTGACAAATGCACAATAAATAAAACGTTTTTCCTCCTCTGAATTTAAGAGGACGATATATACATTTAATAAACACATCACACATTTGGCAATATTCAAATTGTAGGATTACATATAGCACATTTTTAAAATACAACACTAGGAATATGCAAAATACACATGAAGTATGCAGCAACGTTTTTACTTGCAACTTATTATTATTTTGTCTTCATTGTTTTAAGATTTAATCAAATTTGAGCCTTATGTTGATTTATTTGTTATCATTTATTTATTTATTTTACTTTTTTTTTAAAGATTCGCTTTATTTTCTTGCATGTATAGGTTTTATAATTGTATTATATTTCATTCCAATGAATATTATAAGCTGTTTTACTACAATTGCTGTTTTTTGTATTGATTATATTATTTTGTTTAAAGGATTTATTGTTAAATTGTTAAATATTTTCTGTTGTTTTCACGTTTCGAAGCTTGAATCCCTTTGTGTTTGAAAGCTGCTCTGCAAATAAAGTTTGATTGATTTGTTTATTAGTTTAGTTTATGTATTTGTTATATTATATTAAGTCATCTATACTGTTTTGTTTGGAGGTTCTGAGTATTATTTTTACACTTTCTTCTTCATAAAAGGTTCAACACGTCAACATAAATACGAGGAGGCACATTAAATGCTTTTTTGGAAGGTGCCAATATTCTGTATAATCAAATATTAATATATCTTCCGCGTATTCTTTGTTGCACGTGGAACAGCCCCCCCCCCCCCCCCCCCCCCCCCCCCAAAAAAACTCTTCAGTTCCCTTTAAATTGAAAAGTCACTCTTCATCCATCCAAAACTAAACTTTTTGACATGGAGATGATTCGAGATGTGTTTCTGCTGCTTCGGAGCAGATCGGGTTTCTCCGGAGGGGATCGGGGGGGGGGGGGGCAGCTTCTTAACAAACACGCGCAGATAAATCAATAGTATCATAACAGCCAATATTTATTATTCATTAATAACGAGTTTATGGGCGTCGAAAAACCACCTGCGGAGGCGAGGAGAGAGGAGACGGCACGTGCTGATACTAAATGTGCTGATGTGTCACGTGACGGCTCCAACGGAAGTCACTTTTCATCTGTTTCCAGATGTTTTTAGTGTGTTTCAGGTTCGTTCTTCCTCTGGGCCCAGCACACTGTAAAAAGTGACGCTGTGCAGATCATGGGCGTGCTTTTATTTTGTAGGCGCCCCACTATATTTCTGCTCTTTAGTGATGTTTTATTTATGTATTTATTTTACTCGTAGAACCGTTTGACTATCTTTAAAATAACTACGTAAATACAAATAAGTATTAATAGTGTTTTTTAAAAATCTTTTGTGTCTTGTACTTTCAAAATAAAGCGTCATTAGCAGAGGCATAAACATTTTTTGTGGGGGGGGGGGGGGGGGGTCATACACATAAGTAGACTGCACGTATCCCCCACAATGCACTGCTGTTGTTCTGAGCTGCAGCTTTTGATGTGTGGGTTAATCACGTGACATGTGTGAATATTAGTCTGAGAGTTAATCAATGAAATTGACTGATTGACAAAAACATAATTATCCAACACGTATATCTGTTACCATCCTGGTTGAGACTCATATTAGATTAATAGTTAACATAAGAGCAATGAAGCTGTATTGAATGTATTTTATTTGTTTATGTTTTTATTCTGAAATGTGTTATAGGAGCTGATTGCAGCAGTTTTAAACTCAACACGTTTACGTATTATTTTAATTTTCAGGCCAAACAAAATAATGATATAAGATGGAGACATTTCTAAAATACAATTTAGAGCTTCACGTTGACTTTAAAGAAGGTTGTACTGCTTGAATTCACTGGTTTTGGTTTACGGCGCGTGCACGAACTCATATTTCTGGATAAAAAATACAATTATATTTGTTGACATGTTGACAATATCTTTCTTTTTGTTTAGTTCCCTTTCCAGGTGGAGGTGGAGGAGAACCTCCTTTCTGAAGCACTTTTTTTCCGGTTGGTGGATCTTTCCAGGCTCCGCCCTCTGAGCGCGCACGCACGCGCCCGCACGGTCCTCCCTCGCGCGATAGACACAGAGCGACGGCGGCCGAAGTGGATCAATATTAGAGTCACTCGAGTATCAACTCCTATTCATCACCGCCGGGGAGCAGCTTTCAGACGGACGGACCTCCTTCAATCCACGCGGCTCCTGTTTCGCAGCAGCTGGTCTGTGCGCGCGAGCGCGGCGACTCTTTCCACGAGACGCACGAGCTCATGTTGCAGAGTCCATTACATCTATCTTTAAAAAAGACCAAAAAAAAGCACCTCTATCGTGGTGAGAAAGGGCGGATCGATTTATATGAGCACTATTAAAAAACAAATTAAAAAAAGATTTTTCTGATTTCCATTAGATCCCAAAATACCTTTTGTTGTTGTTGTTGTTGTTGTTTATTTCGATTTCTTTTATTTGTCAAAGAAAGGCTGTCAGAGGATGAAGTAAAACGTGCACGGTTTATTTCAGCTTCTGTCGCTTACACAGACACATTTAAAGCACACTTTCACAAATGAAATATGTTTTTTTTTTTTATCTTTTCTTCTCCAAAATAAATTAAGTTCAAATAAATATAAAGAAAATAAACAAAAACAAAAAGTATAAATAAGGCCGACTATTTCCCTTCATCGAAATATCTACAAAGTGCGCTCCACAAAGGTGTCAGTGATAGGAATAATAATAATAATAATAATAATAATATGCTAAATTATTCATTTTATGAGGAGACAAAGAGGGGATATCAACAACCTATGAGTAATAGTAATAATAATGTTAACATAATAATAATAAATACAAAAGCGTGATAATTTAAATAATAAATAATCATAATTTGATTGTCAAAGCATTGCAGTGAACTTGAACATACAACAGGTTTACAAATCAGTGAGTTTTCTGTTTCACCTTCAAACCGGTGGAAGAGGAACACAACAACAAAAACAATAAAAAAACACATTAAAAAAATTAATAAAAACAATGAATTGATTCTACTCAACTTTTTTTTCTTCTTTTTTTTTTAGCGTGTGTGTGTTTTAAAATCACCATGAACGTGCCAACACTTGCATAATGAGGTAGCCACACAGCTATATACCGTGTGAATGCGTGTATTCGTGCGCGTGTGTATGAGTGTGTGTGTGCGTGTGTGTGTGTTGCTCTTCTTATTGCGATGCATTCACTCGAGGGAGGGGAAGGGGGTATTTTGATATTTTTAGAGCCATAACGCGCATAAAATACTTCTTTTCAGGTAAAATAATGTTGTCCAATCTGCCCCCCAAACAAATAAATAAATAAACAAACAACTACTGAAGAATTCCCGACAGAAACAAACACGTGGGAGAAAAGAACCAACACATTTCAATGAGCTTTTCCACACACGGAGGTGCATATTCACAAATATGTACAATGATAAATATTTAAAAAAGCTATTCCGACTAAAGATTCCCGTCATTATTATGCTTTTTTTTTTGTTGTTGTTGTTGTTTTTTACAATAATTGTCATTTGAATGGATGAGACGGAGCGTTGTTCCTCCTCTTTTCTTTTCTTTTTTCTGGTGCATTAAGATTTGAGAGTCTCTAGTTCTTTGGACGGGGTCTCGGTCTTTCTCCCGGTCTCCACTGTCAGAATGATGATAATAATAATGATAATAATAACAATAATAATAAGAATAAGAATCATTTTTTCTAAAAAAAAAAAAAAAAAAAAAGGTACACCGTGGAATCCAGCTGCTGGGTGAGGCTGAAAAAACAAAACCACTTCCTGGTTTTACTGAGTGGAGCTCCAGCACTTTGAACCTGAACGAGACCCGTAGTCCGTGATTCAGGTCCGGTATCAACAGCGGGTCCAGCGGTGCCCCCCCCCCCCACCCCCACCCCCCCTCGTGTCTCTGACAGTGTGCACCAGCAGCTCGTCTCTGATTTTGTCTTTTTGTAAACGAGTCCCGCAGGTCCCGGTCCCCCCCATCCCCCCAACCTGGTGGTCTTAGTGCGTCGCAGAGAACTTCATTCGTTTCTGCTTCTGCCTCTGGTTGCAAAACCAAACCCGGACCACGTTCTTTTTCAGGTCCAGTTTCTCGGCGATGGCGGCGATCTTCTCCGACGAGGGCCTCGGCTGCACGGCGAAGTAGGCCTCCAGGGACCGCTTCTCCGGGGCCGCGATGGACGTTCGTTTCCTCTTCTTGTCCCCGCCGTTGAAGATCTCCGGCTTGGACATCTTCTCCCTCTGCGCCCGCTCCGCCTCCTCCAGCCAGGCCTCCAGGATGGGCTTCAGGGCCACCATGTTGTTGTGCGACAGCGTCAGGGACTCGAACCTGCAGATGGTGCTCTGGCTCAGACACCCGACCCCGGGGATCTTGAGGTTGGCCAGCGCCGAGCCCACGTCCGCCTGCGTCACCCCGAGCTTGATCCGCCTCTGCTTGAACCTCTCGGCGAACGACTCCAGCTCCCGCGGGTCGGGCTCCGAGTCCAGGACGCCGCCCCCCAGGGAGCCGTGGGACAGCGCGTGCTGGTGCATGTTCATGGACTGCTGATGGTGGTGGTGGTGGTGCTGCATGTGGTTGATGGCCGACATGTGTGCGGCGTGGGCGGTGTGCGACGCCGAGTTGCAGACGTCGGAGCCGGACATGCCTCCCAGGGAGATGCCCGGCGTGAGGTGGTCCAGCAGGTCGCCGTCCAGGCCCTGGGCCGACTGGTGGTGCCCCGGGTGGTGGTGTGAGGTGAGCACGGACGGGTGGTGCAGGTGCCCGGAGGAGGAGTTCGGGGTGCAGGCCATGCTGGTCATGGTGGTCATGGTGTGGTAGGTGGCGTCCGGTTTGAAGGGGTGGCTCTTCTGGGCCACGATGTCCACCGCGGCCAGAGCCTCGGCTCTCTGCAGCAGAGTCTCATCGAAGCCGGCGAAGATGTTGCCCTGGAGCTGCGGAGGAGGAGCGGACGGAGGCCGGTTAGCTCAAAACGATCCTGCACGGCGTTTCAATTACACTGCAAGTATGGATCATCTCAAATATGGAATATTCTTAATTGATTATCGTGAAATTCAAAAAGAATCTGGGAATAAAGAAAACCCAATAGAAACATGTTTAATTTAAGTTTTAATTAAAAATGAATCTGGGCAACGAGCAAAAAGACTAAAGGTGTATTCTTATTTATTTTGTCAACTTTAAATATCACACAACGTCGTATTATTTGACACCATATTTTCTGCACGTGTTTGATCGTCGTTGTATATTCTTCGAGATCAATTTAAAATCCTTTTTTTCCACGTGACTTCAAATTCGTCTTCTTACACGTCTCAGAAAATGAAATCTAATCCAACTCCAGCACCGGATCTGCCCCGCGAGACGGTGTCAGGCGGATATTCATTTAAAATGCATATTTACGAACTCCTGAATAATTTCTACGGACAATGCAATGAGACCAGTTTGAATATAAATGGGGGAAACACGAGAATCCTCCTTCATCTTCTATCTTCTATCTCCCTCTATCACTCGTGGCTTCTCGCCTCCGTGCGTCTTTACGCACCGACTCGGTGCCCTATATTTGGGCCCCTTTTTGCGCCGCTGTTGCTGCTCCTCATCCTCCGCGTCATATCCATCTCATTTAATTATACGTGTCATCTGTTTTTGTTTGTTTGTTTGTTTTTTTGCAGTTACATTGCCCCCTCCCCCTCCCTCCATGTGTCCAAACATGACACCTCGCCTCTGTTTTCTGACTTTAGTAATCAAAATATGGTTCTTATGATCCCCCCCAAAAAAACACAGTAAACCAAAACGCACATTCTCTGAACTGATGTTGAATCCATAACTTCCACATCTAATCTTTTTTTGTTGTTAAAGTTCTCACGTTGCCCAGACCGGGTCATATGAGCCGTGGCTCCACTCGTGGAGGTGGTGTCGGAGCTGCAGGAGGACTCACCGATGCAGAGGGCAGACAGGCCCTGCGGATCGCCTCCGAGCTGGAGTGCAGCGGGTTGTACTTGGGCTCGTGGAGGATCGGGTGCATACTGAAAGGCTGCTTGCTGTTCATCGACATCATGATTGCGGTTTAAAAAGGTGGTTTGGGGTGTGGGGGAGGAGGGAAGGGGGAAGTGTTCGTGGTCCGTCTTCCTCGGTCAGCTCCGTCTTTGGGAGAATTGTTTTCTCTTTTTTTTTTAAAAAGGAAGAAGATTAAAAAATCCACCCCCCAAAAAGAATTCGTTCTGTCGGATTTTTTTAAAACCCCAAAAACAAACCGGAAACAGAGAAGGAGAGGTAACTCCTGCGCTCCTGCGGGTTCTCCTGTCTCCTCTGCGCGTGTGGATGACTTCTATAATAGAGGTGCTCTTCGCCTCCAGCTCCTATATTGGAGCGCCGCCTCGCGAGGCTCCTTGCCCATTGGTGGACGCTTCCTCCCCGCCCCTCCAGACGCCTGCGCCAATCGCGCAAAGGCTCCCTCGGCCGTAGCCACGCCCCCTATCCATCTCACAAAAAGAATATACAAATAAAGCATGTCTGTCTCGCAGGAGAGGAGAAGTGAAGAAGGACACTGACGGCTTGCACTGTTAAATATATATATTTATATGTATATTATAATATATAAATATATATATTATATATATTTATATATAATGTATATAATATATATATATATATTATAATATATATATAATATAATATAGAATTAAAAGAAATTTATTGTTTTTCAGTTTTCCCCAAATGTCTTAATTGAACAACAAATATAGTTTGATTGTTTGTTTGTTTTGTCGCAAGAGATATTTTGTCCTCAAAACACTCAGAGAACAATTAGATTGTGTTATTCATTATATATGCATATTTACAATAACTCATGATTACAAACAGCACATGTGACTGGGAGCAATTAATCGGTAGGGTGAGAGAGAGAAACACACACAAACACACACACACGCTCACACGCACACACACACACACACACAGAGAGAGAGAGAGTTATTCAGCTCAAATTATTAATTGATGGAAGACGCGCAGGAATTCCTCTGCCTGAACCCCATTCACTTTCTTGGCAATTAATACATTAATTAATCATTAAGCTTCATTTACTTTGTGGCTGTAGAACACACACACACACACACACACACACACACACACACACACACACACACACACACTTCTTTCAATTAAAGAATAAACAGGCCTGAACGGGAACTAAAGAGCGTGAGCAGTAGACGATGAAATATTTACGGAAGGACCGCGCGAGGTCAGCGGGCCAGCGGCTTGTCAATCAAAAGAAGGGGGATTTCCGGCGGGCAGACACGCACGCGACAAGACGGAATAATTATCCCAATAATCACCTAAAGGCGCTCCCAGAGGGGGGGGGGGGTCCTCCAGGTAAGCCCCCTTTTTGTGTGATTATCAGGCTGTTGCTGCATAATGGTAATAATAATAATAATCATGTAATCATAAAAGTATCAATAATAATAATAATAATAAAATAAAATATTTTAAAAATAAATAAAATCCTAATCATCAAGATATAATAATAATAATAATAAAAATACTTTTAAGTAGAGTTTTTCTGAAAATATAAATATATATAATGAAATTTAAAAAAAATGGGGAATCCTTTCTTTTCTTTTGTATGTATTAAACACAAAATAAATATTTTTTTAATACAGTATTTTCAACTTTGCAGTTTCACCCGTAAAGCTGCTTTAAGTCAGCGAGCACCGGGGTCCTAAAACAATAGAAACAAGGGCTGAAAGGGGCTTCAATGAGGAGGATTTTCATAAAAAACAAACAATCACGTGTGCACAGATAAGAAGAAACAAAAAGATCCCTCTCAGTCATCGAGCCACCGGAGGAGTTCACAGAATTGGTTTTGAATGTCCAGCAATAATCTATAATGTAGATTATTGTCTTTGTGAAGGATATATCCGGGGGGGGGGGGGCATCAAACCGACGTGCCGCGAGCCTCCATTGAGTGCACGGCGCTCTGCTGGCGCTGCTTTCTCGTCGTCCGGGCTGCTGTAACTCGGCCTCCCCGGGTTGAAACCTCAACCCTCTCGTCCCGGCGGCTCGCCGAGCAAAAAAAAAAAAAAAGAGCAGCCGTGTCGGTGTCGGTGAGACAGGAAACCCGAGCGAGGGCCCCATTGTCACCGCTGCTTGTGTGCCCGGGCCCTCCAGAGGGTCCCCGGCACCCGCTCATCAAATATACATCGGGCGCCCGCCGGGGGCCGGCGAGGACGCTCCTCTGGGGGAAGGGGACACCGGACCGGACGCCACGCAGGGAGTCCAGCTGGGGAGGGAGGGGATTGGTTTGAGATGGTGACCGTGGAGACCAGAGAGACGTCACATGACCTTCCCTCTAAAATCAGAACACTGTGGGACATGAACAGCGGTCTCCAAGGTGAATGTCCTTCTATGTTTGTTTGACTCCGCCCCTCCTGTGCGTGTTATTATCACAGACGGTATATAAGAAATGCACAACGTTTTGTCCGTCGCCATCTTGGTTTTATGCACATTGAACGGGAAGTGACCCCATCTGGACTGAGACGGAGTGACATAGAGACCTGTCAATCACCTTGTAGCCCCTCCCCTTAAGCATACCTTGCTTACTAAATGAACATAATACGCTGTATTGAAGAAGACTTGAAACTGGAGATTGAGACCAAAAACTCATGTTTACAATGTTTACTGAGGGAATAAATCAAGAGAAGTAGAGTCATTTATATAGACTTCTATACAACCAGAGGAGTCGCCCCCTGGTGGTCAGTGGAGAGAATGCAGCTTTAACACATGAAGCATAGACTTCTATACAACCAGAGGAGTCGCCCCCTGGTGGTCAGGAGAGAGAATGCAGCTTTAACACATGAAGCATAGACTTCTATACAACCAGAGGAGTCGCCCCCTGGTGGTCAGTAGAGAGAATGCCGCTTTAACACATGAAGCATAGACTTCTATACAACCAGAGGAGTCGCCCCAGGTGGTCAGGAGAGAGAATGCAGCTTTAACACATGAAGCATAGACTTCTATACAACCAGAGGAGTCGCCCCCTGGTGGTCAGGAGAGAGAATGCAGCTTTAACACATGAAGCATAGACTTCTATACAACCAGAGGAGTCGCCCCCTGGTGGTCAGTAGAGAGAATGCAGCTTTAACACATGAAGCATAGACTTCTATACAACCAGAGGAGTCGCCCCCAGGTGGTCAGGAGAGAGAATGCAGCTTTAACACATGAAGCATAGACTTCTATACAACCAGAGGAGTTGCCCCCTGGTGGTTAGTAGAGAGAATGCAGCATTATTCAGCATTGGCTTTGTGGCTCTGCGTTGTGTGTGTGGACAAGTTTGTGCGTCGGCGCCCTGAACACTGAGGTACACAACCGTTTTCCTCTGTGTGTATGTGAACAATACCGCGCACGTTCACGCGCAAGTGTGTGTGTGTGTGTGTGTGTTTAGAGTGCAGGACGCACTCTGAGGAATAAAAAACGTCCGGCGAAGCTTTCAGCGAGCAGAACATGGCCGCCACACTGCGCGTTTCTGCCACATTTAGCAAATGGACACTGAAGTGCAGCCCTTTTTTTTTTTTCCACCACGCCTCCTCTCCTCGCTCCCTCCTTCCGCCCTCGTCTCCTCCTCTCCTTCCCTTGTCCTCCACTCACTCTCCTCCTCCTCCTCTGCTTCTCTCGCCTCTGAATAATTGATAGCGAGTAAAATCTGACGTTGTAAACTTTTGCGACCATTCACCAAAATCGGCCCTGGGCTCCTCACCGAGGGGCCCCCCCGGCCGAAGGGGTAGGCGGTGTCTAACCACACACTTTTAATGTAATTGCCTGTAGAGTTCCTTCTAAATATTTCATTGTCTGCCAGCACAAATTAAAGACACAAGGCTGGAAGAAAAGGTTAGTTGGTTCGCTCGGGGAGAGATTCTCAGCACTTTACCTGCCCGGGAAAAAAAAAAAAAGCATGTTTTTTTTATATCTCCCTTCACCGAGAGACCGAGTCCTTTCCGCTCGAGTCGGCTTCGACGGGCGACACCGGGACGACTCGTACGACCTGCAAGAAGAAAAGGACTCGTCGCGGTCGCTCGAGACGCATGATGATGTTTAAGGGAAACAACAACGCATGAGAGCGAGGAGGTCACAACTGACACATGGAGGATAACTCATAAAAATAGTGTCTTCTCCCCGAGGCTTAATCTGTTCTCCCAGCTTTGATTTGCAAAACTTAAAAAAGCTTTTGCTGCAGTTTAATTCTGTAACTTTGTCTTTTTGCTATTTGCACTTTTCTTCAAGTTCATTCAAACGTTCCCGGTACAATAAACAGATGTTTCTTCATCATTAAACTCACATTTTGACCTGGATTCACATGCACAGGTTGGACTGTATGATTATGTGTGTTGTGATAATTAAAGTGCCAACCAGGTGGTGGAAGTAGAAGACGAGATCAACTCTTCACACTTTGAGAGTTTCCTAAAAGCAAACGATGAAAGAGAGAAGGAACGACCCTTCATGAAAAAATGAAGACGGGGAAAAAGGAAGGAAAGAAGGAAACTAGAAAGAAGGAAGAAATAAAGAAAGGAAAACAGAAAAAGAAGGAAAAAAAAGATAAAAGGAAAAAGAAGGAAAGAAGGGTGGAAGGAAGGAAAGAAGGAAGAAAGAAAGGAAGGAAAACAGAAAAAGATAAAAGGAAAAAGAAGGAACAAAAGGAAGGAAAGAAGGGGAGAAGGAAGGAAAGAAGGAAGAAAGAAAGAAAGAAAGAAGGGAAACAAAGATAAAGGGAAAAAGAAGGAAAACAAAGATAAAAGGAAAAAGAAGGAAAAAAAAGGAAAGAAGGAAGAAAGAAAGAAAGGAAAACAGAAAAAGAATGGAAACAAAGATAAAAGGAAAAAGAAGGAAAAAAAGGAAGGAAAGAAGGGGGAAGGAAGGAAGGAAAGAAGAAAGAAAGGAAAACAGAAAACGTAGGGAATAAAAGATAAAAGGAAAAAGCAGGAAAAAAAGGATGGAAAAGGGGGGAAAAATAATAATTAAGGAATAAAGAAAGAAAGGAAAACAGAAAAAAGAAGAGAAAAAAAATGGAAGAAAGGAAGGAAAAAAGAAAGAAAGAACGAAAAAGAAAGAGAGAGACAGCCAGCCGGAGAGAAAGAGAAGTACAATATGTACGAGTGGTGCTGTCGGCCGAGTGACGGGATGTTACGGCATCGCCGTGCAGCGGCGGCCATGTTGTCCGGTGTCACAATGCTTCTTATGACACGTATACAACTCAAATGAACAGGAAGTTTATAGCCGTCCTGTAATCTGCCCGTGTGGATTGACGTCTTTTTTCGTCTCGCTTGAATTTTTTCACGTCAGCATTTTTTTTTTTTTTTTTTTTTTGCAGAACAACGTTTGCACCATTCGTGTTCAACGCTGACCCAACAACGCGGAGGAATAAAACATCGGCGTCTTGGTTCTCCGTCCCCCGAAAACCAAGACGCCAAACTTTATTCCTCCTTTCAATGTTGACGAAAAAGGTCAGCCTCGGTCCACTCCCTCCGCGTTCTTACCTTTCACAATAAAAGCCCGAGACGTATCCACCGTGTAACTGTTCCCCGGTAGGGAATTACAATTCGCTTTGCTAAAAAGGGAAACTGAATAAAACATCTCGGCGTAGCTTCGACTGTACGACAAGTTTTTAACGTCAAGACGCTGATGTGAGTCAACAGGATCCGAATATACAGGATATATAACAGAATATTTAGCATTTCTTGTGACATTTTTATTCCCCAAGTTGTTCGAAGGGCCTTTAAAGGGTTTTAAAAGCGTCACCATTTCTTCGCCCTTTTTCACCCAATTTCACTCAAAACGTTTGATGAATATTTTGGTTTTTTTAACCAGATTGTGGGCGTCAACGTGTAGCTGACAGGGTTGTTGTCGGTTTGTTGGTCGTCGGGTTGTTTTGCATCTTTATTTTTATGACTTCTCTGACCTCACAAACCACCGGGTTCTCCTCCATTCGTCCGTCGTCCCGGCCGTTGACTCATTTATTCTGCTCATTTCATTCTAACCTCATCGGGGTTATTAGTTTTTCTGCATTTTTCAGGGTCAGGCCTTCTATTATCTCCACCTCCACTCTCGTGCACTCTCCTTCCTCTAATCCGCCGTCGTGTCCGTCCGCGTGATGCAATTCGCCCGCTGATGAAACGAAGAAACACAAATGGAAAAGAGCAGAAGGAGGGGAAAAAACGGAGAGAAAGCGAGCGAGAAGCAAAGATCGGGTATGACAGAACGAAAGAAAGACGGACAGTAAATGAGACAGAGAAAGAGAGAAGACATATTTTGGATCAATAGATTAACTGAGTGCTCATGTATTATGCATCTGAGCCCTGCAGCACTTGCACATAAAGGGAACGTTGGGCAGGATTGGCGTGTAAAAGCTTTATGACCGCGGGCCTGTTTACTCGGAGTGTACCGGGGACCGCGCCGAACCCGGGACCGGGAGGAGACAGGGTCGCCATGGTAAACGAAGACGAAGACGAACCCCCCCCCCCCCCCCCCAAAAAAAAAACTGCGACACGCGAGCGTTCTCGCTCAAATTCTCAAAAAAGTGAGAAAGCAATCAAATAAATAGAAAAATACAAATTGCGCCGACAATTATTTGCTCATTCGTATGTTCGGTTGCGTGTTATTTTTTCCGTGAGACGTCAGAAGCCTTCAGGAGAACATCCTCGTTAACATGATGAGGTTCGAGGCTGTATTCTTTTTTTAAAATCTATAAACTTTGACTTCCCCCAGTTGAATAATTTTTCTGAAAATGTTATGTTTGAATGCACATTTATCTCGTTTTAAAACCCATTTGCATACGTTTTTCAGGACAAAGATGTGAACATTCTATAAAACCCCGGTTCAAAACTCTTGTTTCCTTTTTTTTTTTATACGTATTAAAAGTCAAAGGGTGGAATTTGGATATCTGCTTTTATCGCTCCATAAATCATAAAATCCATTTCCACCATGTTTTCAGTAATAAAATGTTGTATAAATCAGGCTATGAATGATATCTGAACAAGCTGCTCTGGAGAAACCTTCAGAATATATTCATGAATGAACGTGTAAAGTTTGGAGGATGTGAGAGCTGCTGAAGTGGAGATTTATGGATCAGAGTCTGAGAACAAAGTCATTAAAACGTCTTTTAAAGAGAAGTTTTTGTTAAGGAAAATAAATAGCCTGACATTTTAAGGACATACCGCATTTTAACACATTTTAGTCTGTTTGTGTGTCCATTTTTTAAACCTTTTTAGTTTTTTACTTCGTACACATCCTTCATACTTCCTCCAACACAGTGACCCCATGATGCACCTGCAAGGTAAAGAAAAAGACATCCTTCCATCCATTCAAACTGCTTTTCCTCTGACCCCGTTGTGATATCTACGACCATCACAACCAACTGTTTCATCACAGGAGTTCATATTTTGAACTCATCAACAGGAGTTCCCCCCCCCCCCCCCCCCCCCCACTCCCCCGGAGATCACCGCTCCGCACTCATCTCCAGTACAAACAAAATTCCTCCTCTGTAGCTACAAGAATAGCGAGCAGATCGAACAAAGGGAAGACGAGTAAAACAAAACTAAATGATCGCGTCGCCGGGACGACATGGAAATAACAAGGAATGTACGTCAATGAAAATTAATCTTTTTTGGGGGGTTTAACTCCGTCTCTGGTGTTTGGGGACCGGAGGGAGCAGACGGGACAAAGAGAATCAGAAAGAAATGTGTCAGAGCTAATTTGAAGAAGCTTTGTTTCAGCTGGCGCTCCCAAATGTACCGACGACGAGTGTAAAGCCTTCAAATGTAGGACGCAAGCGTAAAGCCTTCAAATGTACGATTGAGCGTAAAGCCTTCAAATGTACGATGTGCGTAAACCTTTCAAATGTACGACAAGCGTAAACCCTTCAAATGTATGACGAGCGTAAAGCCTTCAAATGTACGACGATGAGCGGAAAGCCTTCAAATGTACGATGTGCGTAAACCCTTCAAATATACGACGAGCGTAAACCCTTCAAATGTACGACGAGCGTAAACCCTTCAAATATACGACGAGCGTAAAGCCTTCAAATGTACGACGAGCGTAAAGCCTTCAAATGTACGACGAGCGTAAACCCTTCAAATGTACGACGACGAGCGTAAAGCCTTCAAATGTACGACGAGCGTAAACCCTTCAAATGTACGACGAGCGTAAACCCTTCAAATGTACGACGACGAGCAGAAAGCCTTCAAATGTACAACGAGCGGAAAGCCTTAAAATGTACGACGAGCGGAAAGCCTTCAAATGTACGACGACGAGCGTAAACCCTTCAAATGTACGACGAGCGTAAAGCCTTCAAATGTACAGACGAGCGTAAAGCTTCAAATGTACGACGAGCGTAAACCCTTCAAATGTACAATGAGCGTAAACCCTTCAAATGTACGACGACGAGCGTAAAGCCTTCAAATGTACGATGATGAGCGTAAACCCTTCAAATGTACGACGAGCGTAAAACCCTTCAAATGTACGACGACGAGCGTAAAGCCTTCGAATGTACGACGAGCGTAAACCTTCAAATGTACGACGACGAGCAGAAAGCCTTCAAATGTACGACGACGAGCGTAAAGCCTTCAAATGTACGATGATGAGCGTAAACCCTTCAAATGTACGATGAGCGTAAACCCTTCAAATGTAACGACGACGAGCGTAAAGCCTTCGAATTGTACGACGAGCGTAAACCCTTCAAATGTACGACGACGAGCAGAAAGCCTTCAAATGTACGACGAGCGTAAAGCTTCAAATGTACGACGATGAGCGGAAAGACCTTCAAATGTACGACGATGAGCGTAAAGCCTTCAAATGTACGACGACGAGCGTAAACCCTTCAAATGTACGACGATGAGCGGAAACCTTAAAATGTACGACGATGAGCGTAAACCCTTCAAATGTACGACGACGAGCGTAAAGCCTTCGAATGTAAAACGAGCGTAAACCCTTCAAATGTACAACGAGCGTAAAGCCTTCGAATGTACGACGAGCGTAAACCCTTCAAATGTACGACGACGAGCAGAAAGCCTTCAAATGTACAACGAGCGGAAAGCCTTCAAATGTACGACGAGCGTAAACCCTTCAAATGTACGACGATGAGCGGAAAACCTTCAAATGTACGACGAGCGTAAACCCTTCAAATGTACGACGACGAGCGTAAAAGCCTTCGAATGTACGACGAGCGTAAACCCTTCAAATGTACGACGATGAGCGTAAAACCTTCAAATGTACGACGAGCGTAAAGCCTTCGAATGTACGACGACGAGCGTAAAGCCTTCGAATGTACGATGTAAAATGAAATAAAAAGACTTTTTGTATATATTACAAAAAAGTACTTTTTCCTCTGAAACATCCAGATATTTAAACAACAACAACTTAGCTCCAACATTTGAGATAACTTCGGAAGTACACGGGAAGTCCCGTGTTTGTACTTTACTCTTTACACCACGTCACCGGCTCTGCCCCGTCTACTGACGATGCCGGTCGGCTTCACTTTGCCGTACATCGGTATTTTGATGAGACCTCCGGTTTAGCTAACCCCGAAACCGCCGAGAGACCACCCAAAACATCCAAACGAGGGAGAAACCATTTTCAAAAGACAGAAAACCGATGAGATGGATTCCGCCAGCCGGACTTTTCCTCTCTCTCTCTTTTTCATTAGTGAAATATTCATCGTTGCCGGTCCTTGCCGGGGGTCGTTTGTGCTTATTTCCTATACGATATAGATCCGCTGCTCGTTGGCCCCCATCTCTCCCGGTTATCTGCTTTAAGGTTACGAATGCTGGTTGATTGAATAAAAGACATTCATGACCCCGAGAGGATCCATCCGCCTGACTTTGGTTCTCCCGTCTAGCCTGTCTCTGTGAAGGGGGGGGTGGGGGGGGGAGAGAGAGTTAACCCCTCTTCATCGTGACGGACCCACTGGGAATTGAACCCAACACCCCCCCCCCCCCCCGACATTGTTAGCAGAACACAAAACCATATATGAATGAATGAATATACTGTATGTGTGTGTGTGTTGTTCCAAAGGGGGGGGGGGCGGCATTCAGGTCTCGCTTGGACCGCGGGGCTCCAGCTGGTGCGGCATGGGGAGCTTCTTTGTGTCCCGTGAACTCCCCCCGGTTCCCCTTGTCTCCGCCCGGCCGTCCCCATGCACGCTACACGTCAACACCACCTCCCCCCCCCGACTCTCCCCCCCCCCCCCCCCCCCCCCGCCGTCTCCCACTAACAGGATTAGGGGACGGAAGGTGCTCGCTCGGCAGACCCCGGGATGGTTCGCGAGAGAGACGGAAAGCGATGGAGGTGGTCTGTGTGTGTGTGTGTGTGTGTGTGTGTGTGTGTGTGTGTCTGTGTGTGTGTGTGTGTGTGTGTGTGTGTGTGTGTGTGTGTGACTGGGGCTTAGTGGGAAATCTCTCATGTATGTAGCTCTGATGGACCCCAAAAGCTTTGAGACGGTGGCCCCCCAAGGGACAGGAGACACAACTGGGACTGAGTCTGTCTCTGTGACCATGTGCCCCAGCTCACTGTGTGCGTTTATTAAACAGTATATTAAAGATAACAATGATCGTTGTATCGTTATTAACGCTGTGTGTGTTTTGCGATGTTACTCTCTTTACCGTTTGCGTCTATTAAAACTCTGTTTTACATCTTTTCTTTATGTTCTTTTTGCCGTTTTGTTTTTAACTTTTTTTTCTTCTTCTTTTTTTTACGTACACCGCCCTCTTGACCAGGAACCACCTCGCAAAATAAAAATTAATAATCTCACTGTGATTATCCTGGGTAAATAAAAGTTAAACTAAATCACCAGTCCCCCCGAAATACATACAATTTATACTTATTATAAATATAAAGACACCGAATCAAACTCCAGCTGCTACTAATCTTTAGAGAAAGGAAAATATAATAGTGACACAAAGTTTAAATATTTAAATAAGGACGATGACTTGGATAAATAGAAATATTAACATTGAATACACCATATGCCATAAAATATGAGGTGTATTTCCTTTCATGCTACATGAAGTATCTTTCTTTCAAACTTCTATCCATCAGTTTTTTTCTACAGCATCTGGTCCAAGAGATGCAGGAGATCAACGTTTCCTAAAATCACGGTCCGACTATGATGTATTACGAAAAGATACCGCTCATTTTCCACAAAAGCCAGAAACACGTGTCAATTCCTGTTACATAAACACGTTATTTTCAAAAACAAAAAAAACACCCGTCTTCACAGGAAACAACTCAGCCAGAGGTTTAGGTTCAGGAAACAGAACTGTGTGGTTATAGGTTTGGGAAAAAGATCCCAAAATACTTGTCAAAACGTGTCTCTAACACGCCCTCGTTCCTATGACGAAGCCTCGTCAGCCAGAAAGCTGCGTTACGTAACCCCGCAGGTTCCCATTCTCCATCCGGAGGGTGTAAAAAATTGAATTTGACCTTCGCTTCCCTTTGTCCGCTCAGCTGGAGCAGCTGTCCCGGACGTCCCGTCTGAGGAGTCCTCTTCACGCTCGTTACGCCATCAGAATGTGGTTGAATGCATGCGCCTCAGGTGTAACTGAGGCCTGAGGCCCGTGTGTCGTATGTATGAGATTGACTTTCACCATGAATGCAATATTTGTCACAGGCGGCTGCTTCAAAAGCTGGATCAAGACGGGGTTGAGGAGGAGGGGGAGGAGGAGGGGTTTCTCTCCGAGGAAATGGGGTTGCCTGGAGCGTCGATCGTGGGGACCATATCAACACAAAAATAACCTGTTGGCGCGAGATGAGCCCGTATCAGTGGCCCACTTAGCCAGGCGGTGGGTAAGACTGAGCTCTCTTAAATAAGTGAGTAAGTATCCATTTAAGGCGTCATTTCTTTTTAACTCCACATTTTTACACTTCCCCAAGCAAAAGATTGGAGGATGGCCAAAAATTGCAGATGGCAGAATTGGGTGTTGTTTTTATTTATCGGACATGCATTGAAATGGAAATCATATAAGCATTTAAAGAATCACATACAGTGGAATTAAATGAGTTGGAAGCTGGCAGTTTGCTGAACGGCCACACATTCATTTATTAGACTTTATTAAACACACGTGTTGGCCTTTACAGTAGCTCTTGTTTTGGATAAATAAGTACTTCTCTGAAGGTTTTTACTTAATTGCAGTTTCCCCCGATAAGTTGCGGTGTTCCGCAAGGAAGTTGCTCGGGGCCGCTTACATTTTCGACCTATTTCTATGAATCGTTTCCCTCACGTTGATAGAAATGCGGTAATTATGCATGCAGATGACTCGCCATTGTATGTGTCGAGTGAGAATCTACATATTGAGTTTCATACTATTAATAAATGGGTGAGATGTTTATATATTTGGCTTGTTCTGTCTTTCTCGTTTTATCGATTTGTGTGATTTTGAATCGTAGTTATTGTTTTGGTGTGGAGCTCATGGGGATTCAAATAAAGAGCTTCAGTCTCCTCACTCAGGTGTGTCGCGGTCAAGTCCGGGCTTGTTAAACACGAGTGATGAATTTTAATGTTCTGTTCCCACTTGTTAAAGTGACGTTTTGAAGATTTGCAGCCCTGCGGTTTGAGAATTGTTATAGATTTATGGATTATCCCATCATCTGTCCTCCAGTGGATCATCACGCAACAGATGTATTCCAGAGTAGTAGAGTCCGACCTGCACCCCCAGCCCCCTCCACCACCCCCGTGTGAAGCTGCAGCCCCGGGTCCACCTCTCGCCCTTGGGCCCCCCGGTTTCTGGAGAGGCCTACCTGCCACGACGGGTAGGGCCCCGGCACTCTCATTACAGCTACAATGAAATAATTATGAACGACGCGCCGAGACCTCATCACAGGAATATCTATTGTATTATTTATTCAGCCGGTCCCCTGGTTCAGGGGGAGAGAACACATATAAACTTCCAGCCTCGCTCCTCTCCTCCTCACTCAAGCTCCTGTTTGCTGCTCAAAGCAGAGGCGCTCTCTCTCTCTCTCTCTCGCTCTCTCTCTCTCCTTCTTTCATTCTATCTTTTTTCCTCCTTGTTTTCTTTCTTCCGAGATGAAGCACAGGGGGAGCATCCTCCGGGGGCCCCGGGGCCTTAACGCGGTCCGGCCTGCCAGCTGTGGACGCTCTGCACTCGCCCTCGTCTTAATTCTTTTATTGGGCCTTGTCTCTTGTTTTTTTCCAGTTTGTTTTTATTTTTTTGTGGAGCAAGTCGATTTGACCAAAGGATTACAAAACAAGAAGTTACTTGTGGGATGCACTCTTTGGCCGAGGCGAGCACGTTGACAGCATAATAAGGATGCAGACGTGTTTATGTGCGTGCAGGACATATGTGGCACGTTCTATACTATGTTTTCAAGTCAACACTCGATCTGGTCCGCGGGATAATGTTGCACGGCGGCCACACGGACGGGCGAAGGGGGAAACTTTGTTTGGCAGAGGGTCACGGAGGACGATGCTGCAGCAGCAGCATGCACGCCGCACAATGGGCCTCATTCAGGGGCAGCGCTGGATGTGGAGGTGGTGCACGAGTTGATGGCCAACAAAGAGAGAGAGAGAGAGAGAGAGAGAGAGAGAGAGGGCTGGGATGACAGCTGCATCATGGGGATCAGGAGGGAGGCGTCGCCTGGGGGCACAACAGGTGAGTGATGCTGCCGGCCGGCTGACTGTCCGGCTGGCTGACTGGAAGCGCTGAGCGGTGGCTAATTATTACTGATTGGCTCTCTTGAAGCTTACAATAAGTAGGGGGACACAAAAACAACACCGAGTGACCTCTCAGCCACGCTCACGAAGTTCACCGACACATCATTGCCCAGCTTCAGATTGTCTTAATGCTCAACAAACAACAATATTAACGGGAAAGTGTTAGCATGAAGCTAACTAGTGACGAGGCCCCAAGGAAAAGGTCAAATCCACAGCATATGTTATGTATTTATTCTTTCATTTATTTAAAAAAAGTGTTGTTTTATCTTTTCAAAAGGCAGTGCAACACATGAAGTATAATTGTGTGATATTAGCTCATATATATATAATATATATATATATCTTATATCATTAATAATAATATTAATAACAATAATAAGATGGATGCTTGTATCTTGACAACCTGCTTTTATTAAACGGCGTTCAATTCATTTTTATTTTCAATTTGCTAAAGTGTACACATGTGTGTCACTTAAATAAGACGAACCCCATCGTGACCTTTCATTCACGACTTAATTCACAGTGAACTCTCTCTCTCTCTCTCTCTCTCTCTCTAAATGCAGGAGGAGTTTAAACTTGAATTAAGGGACAAATGTCCCGTCAGAAATGTGGTCTCGGTGAACCGATTCCCCGTTAATATGTGTCTTTTATTTGTTTTTCCGGCTTGGCAGAAGCTCTCTCTGCTCTGCTGGGACAGTCTGGGTGCTGCTCGGGACGCGAATGAGAGCGCTCCATCAATAATGCAGAATGTTTCCGTGGTAACCGCCTGGCAACCAAGAGGCGCAGTGCCTGCATCCTGTGTGGGAGAAAGAGAGGGAGAGAGAGAGAGAGAGAGAGAGATGGGTGGGAGGAAGAGGCTTCTGGAAAGGAGGAGAAACGGATGAAGGCCGGAAGAGTGAGTGAGGAGCGGGGAGGAAAAGATGGAAAAATAAAAAGGGGGAGTGTGTTTATTTATATAATGTGTGGCTGCTCCCCACAGCATTCTGAACTTCACATAACATCAGCACTGTGCACCTGTAGAGGTAGTGGCCATGTGTGTGTGTGTGTGTGTGTGTGTGTGTGTGTGTGTGTGTGTGTGTGTGTGTGTGAGAGAGAGTCAATGCACCAGCATGATCCTTTAATTACGCTCAATACCTGCGCACGGGGCCGGATCCAGGAGACGATTAGCGTAGCTTAGCATAAAGACTGGCAACGGGGGGAAACAGCTAACCTAGTTGTGTGAGTTCAAATTCAGCTACTAACTGTTTTGTAAAGTTTAAATGATTTAACAGGTTTGTGTTTTAGTTTTTTCATTTAATCTGTTTTAAACAACATTTTAGAAACGTCAATTTAGTGTGTGTGTGTGTGTGTGTGTGTGTGTGTGTGTGTGTGTGTGTGTGTGTGTGTGTGTGCAAACAGCAAGCCGGTTAGAGATTCTCTCTCTGAGTTTAAAACATTCATCACTCACCTCCTCCCCTCATTTGTACCAGTGAATTATTAAACCCTCACCTGTTTTTTAATTATTCAAATAGTTGATATCTGCCTCTTTTTTTTGCTCAATCTCGGGGTTAAAGGCGGAGCTACATTGTTTTTCGTCAACTTAATTCTTACTTGGTGTCACTTCTCCTGGAACTCATTCAAATCAGCCTTGTTTGAATGTATGAGGGATGCTTAAGCTTTATTTATGCAAGACGAAGGGAACAGAGAGTTGAAGGGACATAGGGCTGAGGGAACATAGGGCTGAGAGAACATAGGGTTGAGGGAACATAGGGCTGAGGGAACATAGGGTTGAGGGAACATAGAGTTGAAGGAACATAGGGCTGAGGGAACATAGGGCTGAGAGAACATAGGGTTGAGGGAACATAGGGCTGAGAGAACATAGGGCTGAGAGAACATAGCGTTGAGGGAACATAGGGTTGAGGGAACATAGGGCTGAGAGAACATAGGGTTGAGGGAACATAGGGCTGAGAGAACATAGGGCTGAGAGAACATAGGGTTGAGGGAACATAGGGTTGAGGGAACATAGGGCTGAGGGAACATAGGGCTGAGAGAACATAGGGTTGAGGGAACATAGGGCTGAGGGAACATAGGGTTGAGGGAACATAGGGTTGAGGGAACATAGGGCTGAGGGAACATAGGGCTGAGAGAACATAGGGTTGAGGGAACATAGAGTTGAAGGAACATAGGGCTGAGGGAACATAGGGCTGAGAGAACATAGGGTTGAGGGAACATAGGGCTGAGAGAACATAGGGCTGAGAGAACATAGGGTTGAGGGAACATAGGGCTGAGAGAACATAGGGTTGAGGGAACATAGGGCTGAGGGAACATAGGGCTGAGAGAACATAGGATTTAGAGAACATAGGGTTGAGGGAACATAGGGCTGAGGGAACATTGGGCTGAGAGAACAGGGTTGAGGGAACATAGGGCTGAGGGAACATAGAGTTGAAGGAACATAGGGCTGAGAGAACATAGGGCTTAGAGAACATAGGGCTGAGGGAACATAGGGCTGAGAGAACATAGGGTTGAGGGAACATAGGGCTGAGAGAACATAGGGCTGAGAGAACATAGGGTTTAGGGAACATAGGGCTGAGAGAACATAGGGTTGAGGGAACATAGGGCTGAGGGAACATAGGGTCTAGAGAACATAGGGTTGAAGGAACATAGGGCTTAGAGAACATAGGGCTGAGAGAACATAGGGCTGAGAGAACATAGGGCTGAGGGAACATATAGCTGAGAGAACATAGGGCTTAGAGAACATAGGGCTGAGAGAACATAGGGCTGAGGGAACATAGGGCTGAGAGAACATAGGGTTGAAGGAACATAGGGCTGAGAGAACACAGGGCTGAGGGAACATAGGGCTGAGAGAACATAGGGTTGAGGGAACATAGGGCTGAGAGAACACAGGGCTGAGGGAACATAGGGCTGAGGGAACATAGGGCTGAGAGAACATAGGGTTGAGGGAACATAGGGCTGAGGGAACATAGGGGTGAGGAAACATAGGGCTGAGGGAACATAGGGTTGAGGGAACATAGAGTTGAGGGAGCATAGGGCTGAGGGAACATAGGGTTGAGGAAACATAGGCTTAAGGGAACATAGGACTCAGGGAACATAGGGCTGAGGGAACATGGGGCTGAGGGAACATAGGGCTGAGGGAACATAGGGTTGAGGAAACATAGGGCTGAGGAAACATAGGGCTGAGGAAACATAGGGCTGAGGGAACATAGGGCGGAGGAAGCATAGGGCTGAGGGAACATAGGGCTGAGGGAACATAGGGTTGAGGGAACATTGGGCTGAGGGAACATAGGGCTGACGGAACATAGGGTTGAGGGAACATTGGGTTGAGGGAACATCTCACTAAGGGAACATAGGGTTGAGTGAACAGAGTTGAGGGGACATAGGCTTGAGGAAACATCTCACTAAGGGAACAAAGGGTTGAGGAAACATCTCACTAAGGGAACAAAGGGTTGAGGAAACATCTCACTAAGGGAACATAGGGTTGAGGAAACATCTCACTAAGGGAACAAAGGGTTGAGGAAACATCTCACTAAGGGAACAAAGGGTTGAGGAAACATCTCACTAAGGGAACAAAGGGTTGAGGAAACATCTCACTAAGGGAACAAAGGGTTGAGGAAACATCTCACTAAGGGAACATAGGGTTGAGGAAACATCTCACTAAGGGAACAAAGGGTTGAGGAAACATCTCACTAAGGGAACATAGGGTTGAGGAAACATCTCACTAAGGGAACAAAGGGTTGAGGAAACATCTCACTAAGGGAACAAAGGGTTGAGGAAACATCTCACTAAGGGAACAAAGGGTTGAGGAAACATCTCACTAAGGGAACAAAGGGTTGAGGAAACATCTCACTAAGGGAACAAAGGGTTGAGGAAACATCTCACTAAGGGAACAAAGGGTTGAGGAAACATCTCACTAAGGGAACATAGGGTTGAGGAAACATCTCACTAAGGGAACAAAGGGTTGAGGAAACATCTCACTAAGGGAACAAAGGGTTGAGGAAACATCTCACTAAGGGAACAAAGGGTTGAGGAAACATCTCACTAAGGGAACAAAGGGTTGAGGAAACATCTCACTAAGGGAACAAAGGGTTGAGGAAACATCTCACTAAGGGAACAAAGGGTTGAGGAAACATCTCACTAAGGGAACAAAGGGTTGAGGAAACATCTCACTAAGGGAACAAAGGGTTGAGGAAACATCTCACTAAGGGAACAAAGGGTTGAGGAAACATCTCACTAAGGGAGCATAGGGTTGAGGACACATCTCACTAAGGGAACATAGGGTTGAGGAAACATCTCACTAAGGGAACAAAGGGTTGAGGAAACATCTCACTAAGGGAACATAGGCCTGACCCCGTGGATTGGGCCTCCTCAGGACTCTCCCTCTCTGATTAATACTTGATGCCGCTATGATAGCTCTCGTGCACGGTATTTGGTGTATGTTTGAGACTATGGGGAGACGTCACTCTTAGTGTGTCTTTAAGTGTGTGTGTGTGTGTAGGTCTTTTTTATACAACTTTGTCAGGGTGATTAAGGGCCCCGTGTTATTGATTGGCAGAACACTTGAAGTGCAACATCGTCATAAATAATTCTCCTGCCTTTACGCTGGCCGACCGTGTTCCACTG
Organism: Cyclopterus lumpus; assembly: GCF_009769545.1. Lineage (NCBI taxonomy): Eukaryota > Metazoa > Chordata > Actinopteri > Perciformes > Cyclopteridae > Cyclopterus > Cyclopterus lumpus. Next base: position 3,218,186 of record NC_046979.1, on the reverse strand, counting down.
AAGAGGGTTTGGGGTGGGGGGGATGTTTTTTTTTTGCTTGACCTTAATTTAAGTTGTACACGAGCGATTTCTTATTTACGAGCTCTCGAGGAAATCAACAGATGAGCGAACCCGCGGGCGTAAATACACCGTGTACGTATTAAGGAGTGCGTACACTCGCTCTGTGTGATTCCAGCAGACTTGAACACACCCTCTTCCGTTTGATTCGCGGTCTTTTCACTGACGTAAAAGTTTCTTTTCTTTTTAAATCACGGAGGACGCGTGCATAAAAGTACAACACACACACACACACAACATTGTTTTTTTTAAAGCTGTACATACAGTTGAAAACGTCCACTGCAATCGGGCCCCTAAAGTGGAGGATGATAACGCCCGAAATGTTAAATTGTGATTCGCTAAATAAAACCTTAAAAAATGACAGACACGACTTTATTAAGCCGCCATCTCCCGACGCGGCAGCCCCCCCCCCCCCGCGAGAGGGTATGAATATTTAATAGTCGAAGTTAATGTTGTTTTTCATTCTGTGAGTCAGATGTTCAGGAATGATGGGTATTTTTAGGAAAGGAATTTTGTGTCTGCAGCTTCACAGGATTCTTCTAAAAAATATATATACATTTATTTATTTGTAAGTAAGAGTGAGATTCTTTCAAATTGTGCTGTTCGACTCCCCTGCAGCCTCCTCCGGTCAGAGTGCACATCTAGTGGAATGAATGGAAATAGAAGTGTAACATGCAATGTTTTCACATTAAGTCCCTTAATTAAAGAAACGTCTACTTCCAATTATAACTAATTAAACAGCTTCCATTTCCTCCCAATGGAAGATGTGCTTAGAGGAAGATTGTGTGTGAATGCAGTTCAGAAATATGTTTACTGGTTTATTTATACTTTTTTCCTACTTTTATTTATTTATTTTTAATCTGAACTATTACAATTTATTAAATTTCTATTCAGCCTTTTTTTTTTTAAAGCATTACATCATCGTTTTTTTCAGTTTTAGCATTAAATGTCTTTTCTTAAGGCGCCTTGCTTCACTTTTTGAAGAAGGACCTCCAGCACGTCATTTAAAAACACTCTCACACACACACACACACACACACACACACACACACACACTGAAGACCGGATGTAAAGAAAAGGGCCGATAGGGGGATCAAAGTGTCTCTAAGCGTTTCTCTGCATGTGAAGTCGGTCGCTCGGCCTTCTGGGAGACGCTCTGCTGCCTGTTTGATGCCTTTTGAGACGGCCTCATCCATATTGCATCATCGTCTCTACCGTGAGCTGTGATCGCTCCTCATGGAGACATGAAGCGGCGCAGAGAGAGGAGGTGATGGAGGGGGGGGGGGGGGGGGGGGGGGGGGGGGGGGGGGGGGGGGGGGGGGGGGGGGGGGGGGGGGGGGGGGGGGGGGGGGGGGGGGGGGGGGGGGGGGGGTAGGTAGGAGAAGAGGAGAATTAGTGAGAAAAGTAAAGGAATGGAGGTGATGAGAAGGAGAGAGGGAGGAGGAGAAAATGGAGGCGAGTCGGGAGCCGAGAGGAGGAGGAAATGGAGAGGACGAGAAATAACACTGGAAGATTTAAAAAAAACATTAAAAAGAAAAGGGAGATGCTTTTATCATGAATGACACACCCGAGTCATCTTTCTCCAACACACACACACACACACCCATCAACCTCCTGTCCCTCTGCATTAGGAGCTGCCTGGGGGCATGCGAGGCCCAGAGATACTTGAGAGAGAGAGTAGAGTAGAGTGGTGGATGGAAGGGTGGGGGGGGTTATCGGTCTGTTAAGAGCCGTCATTTAAATAAAGGTTAGCCCAGGGAGCGAATGGGAGCCGCCCTGTCACGTGACATCGTGGGTCCTTTCAAAGGGTTCTTTGTCATTAACCGTGGAGGGGTGACGTGTGGTTAGTTTTTTTGTGGGCGACAGGAAGTCGGCGTCACTCGGATTCTTGTGTTCGCGATCTCAAACAAACGTTTAGTTCATCAAGATCATTTTCACAAAGCAACTTTAATGACGCTTTGAAGTGTAAAGTAAGAAGCTAACGTCTTTAAAGGAGCTCCACCGCGGTCACGTGACGTCAAGGAGGACTCGTGTCCTATAGCGAGGACGTAAGAGCTTCTAAATTCACAGGAGGGGGCGTTCACTGACCTATTTTATATCAGAGAAACTGAACGTTAAACGTATTGTTTCAGACAAAAAAAAAACACATCCGCTTTTGAGACGAGGGAACAGGAAGTGTCGCAGGGCGGCTTCATCTAGATGTGTCCTGTAGTCGCAAAACATATCTCCCTGATCTTTTTGGGATATATTTTGGTGCAACATTTTAAGTGCATTCATAATAACACGTTTTCGGCTTTTTTTTTGCACGCCGTGGGGGTCCTATTTCCCACAATGCAACCCGACCGGCTATACCTATCCCCGTAAATTTTATCTTCCAACGTCATACCAATTAAATTTAGTCTAATCTAAACTAATGAGGATTTAAATCCTGCTTGTAATTGATTTTTTTTTTACATGAATGGTGACTCGAACAATAAATGATATAAGCAAGTTTGATTGTTTACTCATGGTCGCCCACAGTAAAACACAAAAGAGCCTCGCAAGTCTTATCTTGTTAAAATGCCGCTAAGTATGATCCAATAAAACGGTAATAAAATATTTAAAAATGGGATTAAAAACTATATCTTGCATCGCAGAAAACGTACAAATAAACTCCCTCATATCATTTATTTTGGCTTTTTCTGTTACCGTTCATGTAAATACAAAGTTCCACTCAGAGAGAGAGAGAGAGATGAAGGAGGGAGGAGGGGAAGGGAGGGGAGGGAGGGAGGGAGGGATGATGGGGTCTTTAGTGGTTGTGTGATCTCAGCCACCAGTTCCACAGCTGGTGCACCAGCAGGCAGCCCAGCCTGGCCATATGCTGCCTGGGCTGCTCCCATTGCTCCCATTATCCTCGGTGGAGGCCCCCCCACCCAAACCCACCTCCACTACTATGCTCTCATTCTCCCCATCTCTTCCTCTTCCTCCTCCTCTTCCTCCTCCTCCTCCTCCACCTTTCCCACCACTTTTAGGCCTCAAATCTACTTCTGTGGTTAAAAACATACACATGATGTTGCATCAGAATTTGTTGTTGTTGTCTAAATCGGATGTTTGGACCAGTTGTTTTTTTGTGTGTTTGAGGATTTAATCTCCAGAAAAAGAGAGTCGATGTTAAAAGAGGAATCGGGTCTGAAAACACTGACGTTGGTCATCGGGATTCAAACCACCGGTTTCATCGTTGTCTGTGTGAGACGCACCTTTAACTCACTTTAACGTGACGCCATCATCATTATTAGAGTGTCAGAGCAACGGGTGTACTAACGAGTGAGAGTATGGAGAGATGAAGAGTGAGACAGTATGAGGAGTGAGAAATTATGAAGAGTGATACATTATAAAGAGCGAGAAAGTATGAAGAGTGAGAACGTAGAACGGGTGAGACAGTATGAAGTGAGAAAGTATGAATAGTGATACATTATAAAGAGAGATAAAGTACGGAGAGTGAGACAGTAAGAAGAGTGAGAACGTAGAACGAGTGATAAAGTATAAAGAGTGATACATTATAAAGAGCGAGAAAGTATGAAGAGTGAGAACGTAGAACGGGTGAGACAGTATGAAGAGTGAGAATGTATGAAGAGTGATACATTATAAAGAGCGAGAAAGTATGAAGAGTGAGAATGTAGAACGGGTGAGACAGTATGAAGAATGAGAAAGTATGAAGAGTGATACATTATAAAGAGAGAGAAAGTACAGAGAGTGAGACAGTAAGAAGAGTGAGAACGTAGAACGAGTGATAAAGTATAAAGAGTGATACATTATAAAGAGCGAGAAAGTATGAAGAGTGAGAATGTAGAACGGGTGAGACAGTATGAAGAGTGAGAAAGTATGAAGAGTGATACATTATAAAGAGCGAGAAAGTATGAAGAGTGCGAACGTAGAACGGGTGAGACAGTATGAAGAGTGAGAATGTATTAAGAGTGATACATTATAAAGAGAGAAAGTACGAAGAGTGAGACAGTAAGAAGAGTGAGAATGTAGAACGAGTGATAAAGTATAAAGAGTGATACATTATAAAGAGCGAGGAAAGTACAACGAGTGAGACAATAAGAAGAGCAAGAAAGTATGAAGAGTGAGTAAGTATAAAGTGTGAGAAAGTATGAAGAGTGAGTAAGTATAAAGTGTGAGAAAGTATGAAGACTGATACATTATAAAGAACGAGAAAGTACGAAGAGTGAGAACATATGACGAGTAAGACAGTTTGAAGAGTGAGGAAGTATCCATTATGAAGAGTGATACATTGTGAAGAGTGAGTAATTATAAAGAGAGAGAAAAAACGAAGAGTGAGAAAGTGTGAAGAACGAGAAAGTATAAGAGATGAAGAGTGAAAAAGTATAAAGAGTTAGAAAGTGTAGAGTGAGAATGTATGAAAAGTGAGAAAGTATGAATTTTGAGAAGTTATGAAGGGTGAGAAATTATAAAGAGTGAGAACGTATAACGAATGAGACAGTATGAAGAACCAGAAAGTATAAAGAGTGAAACATTATGAAGAGTGACACAGTATTAAGAGGGGAGTAGACCGCTGTTCGTGTAAACATGGACTCATCGTTTCAACAAGTACTTTAGTTACTTAAAAATGTGAATAAACTAAAAATATAAATAAACTAAAAATATAAATAAACTAAAAACGTAAATAAATGTTCATTTTGAAAACACAAGCTCTTTACGAATGCACGTATTGTGAGTCCAAGGATGTTCTTAAAGCACCACGCGCACGTTTAAGGGTGAAGAGCCGGGACAGGAAGTTCAAAACAATACTTTTTAAAGCGGATTAATGCAGACGATCTTTATGGAAATTTTAAAAAAAAACTTAAAATCTGGAAAAAAAAAAAAAATTAATCCGGTGGAATATTCCGTTGCTTTAAACCACCGTGTGCCCCCCCCCCCCCCCTCCCTCTCAGCGTTTACCCTCAGGCCTTTCTCAAGTCTCACAGCCCTCTCACCCTCTTGACTCCCCCTCCCCCTGCTGCATTACAACCCTCCCCCTTCCCCCCCTCGTCCTCCCTCTCGTCCTGTGTGGGCCCCTGTCGGCAGCTTGGGGTCAGCTACACTTTCACAATTCCTGCTCTCACTGCTGTCACCTATCTACTTAGCTGTGACCCCCCCCCCCCCCCCCCCCCCCCCCCCCCCCCTCCTCCACACACACACCGAGCCGCATAACCATACCGCCGATGCACCCGGTTCATCTGCCCCTCCCTCTGCATTCATAATGGCCTTTATTCAGTCTTTGTGTCTAAAATTGTAAGACGAGGCGAAAACATTTCTCGTAAACAAATGCAAGTAATAGTGTTGTTTTAATTTGTTATTATTATTGTTTTAATTACGATTACTATTTAATTGAATTTCAAGTGTTTGATTTATTATTTATATATTATTAAACTCATTAGTTTCTATTATTTATTTTTAATGTATTAGATTTTAAATTTTATTTATTTGTCTATTTCTTTTAAATATGTATTTTTCTGACATGTTTAGCGTGGTAATACCAGATTTTTGGTATCTTAGAAAATTATTCTGTTTTTTCTTGGATATGTATGCAAGAACAATTTGTAGGTGGAGTAAGACAAGTGATTGTATTAATTGTATTGTTGTCAACATTATTGTTATTGTTATTATTACAGTTTTTTCTAATCGTTTGATCTGTTATTTCTGTTTTACAAATTATTGTTTTAATAATTAATTTAGATTTTATAGATTTTTTATTAGATTTCCAATTTCTTTATTTATTTTGTGCCTATGTTTTTGGGTCATGATAATAATGTTGTGAACATCCGATAACTTTAATCACAGTTAAATAAAAAAAATGTACTTATTCATACCTTTGTAAACCAAAACAAAAAATCCATATTTTTCAGATTTATTTTGGTGGTTTTCTTTTACTTTCTTCCTCCTTAACCCCAAAAAAACAGCAACAACAGTGACAACTCTTTACGCGTCCATTTAACAATATTTTGAACATAACTTGAGCTGCTCTCAAATGTCCACCGACGTTCACATTCTCGTCGTGTCACACGGACTTTTGTGGATTTATTTTAATTTTTTTTTTAACGCGAGGACAAGAAGATGTCACGCTTCATATCTGCACCGTAGCGAAACTGGATTAACGGACCGGCGGTTAGTCCTCATTACATATTGATACGGCGGAACATACTGATAAAATGTGTATTAAGTATTAAGCACTCCAAATTTTTCCCTCTCTCCAAATTTGTGAGTCTTTTCATGTTTTATTTACTTGCCTGCGGTATGATAATTTCTGCCTCCGCTGTGGGGATTCGCTTGAGTCGCATTCTTCTGAGTGACAGCGTGGTGTCACAACACACACACACACACACACACACACACACACACACACACTGGAATGCACAAACACAGAACACAGAAATACACAAACTTGGATAGACACACATAAAAATCAATATGCACACATAATGTTGTTGCGGGAGAGTTGTATTTCTCAGAGGAGGTTCTGGATGCAGGAGAAATCTTAACCAAGAAGAATCACTAAATCCTAAAGCTCAGAAAATGATGGTGTTGCAGGAAAAGTCTGGATTTAAATGTTTTTACCTTTAAGATTGACGCAGTTCGTTTTTTAAAATACATTTTTTGTTACAGGTTACCCTTAAATATTTGTCTGTGGGCTACACTGAAGATACATCCAGAGAAATGTAGCATGCTAAGCTAACAACAACGTGGAATTTAAAGAGTTTAACGACGCCAAAAGCTTTTTTTTAAAGATATACAATATAATACACAGAGGCCGAATATACATGTTATAATACTTATATAATAATATGAATCGAAATGTATACTGTAAGCTATATTCAACTATCAATGCACACTATCAATATCCTCTCGCCTTTTGTAGAGTGTAATAAAACAGATGGTGTCTTTGTGGTCGTATGTGTCGGTTAACGACCGCGGTGACTCCCCCGGGATCCGTTCCTCCGAGGCGTCGACCGCCAACGAGTGAAGCCAATGCCAACGTGTTAAAGCTGCATTCTCTCTCCTGACCACCAGGGGGTGACTCCTCTGGTTGTATAGAAGTCTATGCTTCATGTGTTAAAGCTGCATTCTCTCTCCTGACCACCAGGGGGCGACTCCTCTGGTTGTATAGAAGTCTGTGCTTCATGTGTTAAAGCTGCATTCTCTCTCCTGACCACCAGGGGGCGACTCCTCTGGTTGTATAGAAGTCTATGCTTCATGTGTTAAAGCTGCATTCTCTCTCCTGACCACCAGGGGGCGACTCCTCTGGTTGTATAGAAGTCTATGCTTCATGTGTTAAAGCTGCATTCTCTCTCCTGACCACCAGGAGGCGACTCCTCTTGTTGTATAGAAGTCTATGCTTCATGTGTTAAAGCTGCATTCTCTCTCCTGACCACCAGGGGGCGACTCCTCTGGTTGTATAGAAGTCTATGCTTCATGTGTTAAAGCTGCATTCTCTCTCCTGACCACCAGGGGGTGACTCCTGTGGTTGTATAGAAGTCTATATAAATGACTCTACTTCTCTTGATGTATTCCCTCAGTAAACATTGTAAACATGAGTTTATGGTCTCAATCTTTAGTTTCAAGTCTTCTTCAATACAGCGTGATGTTCATTTAGTAAATTATGGTCATTTAGAGTCAAACAGACCATAATGCACGGTGTTACCGTAGTTTAACTTCTTCACTTCGTCACAATCTGAACTCTCGATTTAATAATTAAGCTTCTGTTTATGGGAAGTTAAAAAAAACATTAATAAAACGGTATTTAGATTCAGGTTGACCTTCCACACACACACACACACACACACACACACACACAAGAAACACACGCACACACACACACACACTTTGATAAATTCAAACTTGCAGTGTGTCTGTGTGAACCTGATGCTGCAGGCTGTGGTTTCTCCCTCCCTCCTCCTCCTCCTCCTCCTCCTCCTCCTCCTCCTCATCCTCCTCCTCATCCTCCTCCTCCTCCTCTTCCTCCTCCTCATTCCACACAGGACGAAGCAGTGGTCAGTGTGGCTTTTGGTTGAAAACAGCACGACGACAAGGTCAAATTTCAGAGAGGAGAGGAAGAAGAAGAGGAGACGAGAGCGGGGTAGAAGACAAATATGACACCTCTCCTCAGCATCCCTTAGTAACACACACACACACACACACACACACACACACACACACACACACACACATACCTTTGTTTACTAAACATTCCACCTGAAATATTTATTAGAGTTGGGAGTCTCAGTGTGTGTGTGCTTGTGTTTGTTTGTGTGTTTGTGTGTGTGTGTGTGTGTGTGTGTGTGTGTGTGTGTGTAAGAAGAGGCAGGCGACATGCCCATGATACAGTCAACTATCAGGGGAACAGGTGTTGTGTCTGTGTGTGTGTGCGTGCATGTGTGTGTGTGTGCGTGCGTGTGTGTGTGTGTGTGTGTAAAAGAGAGAGAGACTTGTATGTCAATGAGCATCAGTTCATTGTTACTTATATTTGCTGAGGAGCGTTTACGAAATAGCAAATTCATCCCAACCACAATTTTCACAAAATTCACAGTCAATAATTAATACTCCATACATGGGACACT
>NC_046979.1:3197032-3202032 GCF_009769545.1 Cyclopterus lumpus | reverse complement strand
ACTACTTCAACTACTACTTCTAGTACTTCTACTTTTACTTCTACTACTTCTACTTCTACTTCTACCTGTGTACTAACTAGTGCAGAAAACTTCTCTTTCTTCTCTCCTGACTTATTGAACCGAGGCATTTCTACTCTTTGACTAATTAATTATTCGGTTGCTTTCTCCTTTCTTTCCTCACTTCCTCACTTCCTCACTACCTCACTTGTCCTTCTTGGTCTCCTTCACTAACTCCTCCGTCTTTGTCACTCTTGACTTTCCGGAGCCGAAAACCTCCTGAACGAAGACGTGAAGAAACTTTACAGCACTTTTACTCCCGAGTTTTTTTAGCAGAAGGACCCGCGAGGACACGCTCCACATGAGTACTTGTACTTGTATACTTTGAAGTATTTGTTGACATAGACTGAGGAAAACACAATCAATTCATGGAGCCCTTTGGCACTCCGAATCGAGTTCAATTTCTAATGGGGAGAAAAGAGAGAATGAAGAAATGGAGAGTTGTTTACCTCTTCTTTTCTTTTTTGACCCCGCCGGGGCACCGTTGATCTTATTCTTTAGGAACGTAACTTCGGTCACCCGTGGACTCGCCGGGGACGCGGGTCAAACAATTACGGTGAATGCGAGATGGCGGATCTGCAGACGGACCTCTGATCTGACGGACCGTGTCAGTTTGCGCCCTGAGGGTGACGAGCAGTGATGGCTACACTGTGGCCTGTCAATCAAACTCCGCTCCGGCATCCACCGCCTTCGACACGGAAAAGAAAGAAGAAAAAACGGGACGAAACCCGACCTTTAATTGGTTAATTGATCCTCGTCTTCCAATCAAGCGGCTGAACGATTAATTGAACGGATGACAGCGTTGAGGAGGAGTTCTGTGGGAAGAGTCCGATTGATCGGGTGCTGATGGGTTGTTATGGTGATGAGGGTTGTTATGGCGATAATGGAAGGTGAACAGAGGAAGGTATTGATTGGGAGGTATTTGACAGCGTTGCGTCTCCTTGCGGCTCTCAAAAACTATTTTGTTCCCAGGCGGGCGACGTCTGTGCTGTGGATGGAGGTCGAAAACCACCGAGCCGAGACCGCTGTACTTTTACTTTTTGTACCTGTACTTTTGTGATATTTTTGTTGGGTTCGAACCATGAGGTTTCTACAAAACGTAAAAAGAAAATAATTTGGAGCATTTGGGGTTTTTTTTTCTCAATTTACCGTGAGTTTTAAACTGTTAAAAGCTGTTTAATGGTGCGACCGTAATCCGGGAGAAAATGAAGGATACTTTGGTGGTAAATTATTTCTTATTTTGTGATTTAACGACATTTCTGAACGCTGCAGCCGTATCTTTTGGCTTTTTAGAACCCATCAATCATTTAAGGCAAATCAAATCCGGCAATTTAGATAACTGAGCTTCATTTCATTTCTGGGTAACAAAGTCTTTCAGCCATTGACTGGTCCCAACACCAGCGATTCAACACATTGATTGGTTTTGAATTAAATACAGAAACTGAAAAACAGACTCCGAAACGCATCATACACATTGAACCAGTCAGTGTTGCGAGCCTCTCGTCCATTCAGTGGAAACACTGACGTTGGAAATAAGAACCGGCGCCTTTCTGGTTAAGCTTTACCTGGAGCCCGTGGGAGAGCATATGGCACACGGGCCAAAGGATCCGCTCAGCACTGGATGCTATCCTGTTACTCTGTGGTGACACACAACTAGTTGTTGTCACTGACAGCTGCTGCTGATGAATGACACTCTTGTGCCAGGCAAGATGTTGAAGCCAGAACAACGCGTATGTCTTGAATTAAAAGCTCTCGACGAGTGAGAATTAAACAACGAGGGACTTCCCTTAAGGTGTGGTGCTGAAAAACCAATGCACTGAGCTTATGGCACCGGCGTAAAAAAATATATATAACTATTGCTGTCGCTGACAACATCTATGTCGGAAAAAGCATAATATAAGTATTGTGGAGATTGAGCGTAATTATCTAATATGTCACAGATCAAACCTCCTGTTTTTAAGTGGTTTTGGGATGAGATGTGACTCTGCAGGCAATGAGACAAGACGTTGGCATTGAAAGCACCCGATGCCAGGCTGTGTTTCAAATGCGGGTAACGGTCCCATCGGAACCCATCGGCTAGCTTGTAAACCGACTACTTGTGCAACAATCTGGACGTCTCTCAACGCCGACTCGTCTCGCAACGCAAGTTGATAATTGTTGTCGAAAAAAAAAAGGTCTTGGGCCAAATATCCACTGAACACAAGAACCTTTAGAAATATAGACCTTTTCCCCCTGAAAAAAAGAAATTGGCAAACCTTGGAGGTATTTGTCAAAGGAAATCTACTTGGCGTTCGTGGTAAACCTCAAAGGAACAGTTTGTACAATTTAAGGGGATTTTAACTAACTTAAATAATCAGCTGAAACTAAGAATAAGCCCTTCATATCTAAATATGGAGCGGCGTCTTAATTACAGGGTCCGCCATCTTTCTACAGTAGCCCAAAAAGGACAAACAAAACAAACGCTCCAGAGCGAGTTCAGAGGGTTGCAACCTGGCCACTAGATACCACCAATCCCTCCACACTGCACCTTTAAAAGCGCACTCTAGACATTATTGTACTTTCGTACATTAAAAAAAACTAAACCTTTTAGTCTAAATTATATTGGTTAATAAGGTTCGGAAGCAGTTTGAGTAATGGTTTCACTTGAATTGATGTACAAAAAGTCCTTCCATCTCTCTGGTCTGTACATTTCTGTAAAAGTCATGAGAATAATTGACCTTCGTCTTCATAAAGGTATATCTGAACGTCCCAGGAGAAGCTCTTCCTTAAGCAGACCGTTTTTCATTTCAGCAAAGAAAAAACAAGAATTCAAATGAATTACTTTCAGCCCACCGAAAGTAATTCTCGAACCTTTAGGTCGCTGCCAATTTTCCATCGCGCACTCTAAGCAGTTTTCTACTCATATTCCCTCGTGTGTCCGGATGAAATGAAGAGCGAGAGCATAATGCACCATATTGATATCTGACATCTTAGAGGCTCGCGGAGAACTCCGACCCGACCTCGAGCACATAACATCCGCACTCCGGTGCTCATCGGGTCCCGTCACTCTCCGGTCGACAAATGCGTTTAGTCGCCTGCTTCTCTGAGCTTTAACCGGCCTCGATCGTAACCTGCGCTTCATTTCCAGAGGAAATCTGAAAGAAAAGAAAAATTGATTGTATTAATACTTTAAAGTTAAAATACTGTACAATTATTGTACTAATATTACTAATGTTACCCCCTATTTTAATTTGTCATAGACAAAACCATGACATGGCGTTAGCTGCATTTTTTAAACACTGAGCAATGAAGGTGCATTGAGTAATAATATTGAATATGTATTTAATTGTATCGTATAGTACAATCATTAACTTTCACAGACCTCCAGCTACGGTCTGAATTACAGTTCTCGACAGATCGGTCTTCTCGTCGAACTCGCGACAAGAAAGGATACAAAATAATTCAATTATTTGACCGATCCGAAGGTTCTCTTGTTGATGGGAGGTCTGACCGTCTGCATGGTTCTGTCCCTCAGGTACGGCATGAAAACGAGGACGGACCTCCCCCGAACATCGAGGGAACGACCTGCAACTCGACGTTTGTGACCGGTTGGAGAATCCCGTCCTTCCTTTACTGGGAACCAGTGCGAATGAACGTCACCAATGCGTCATTGAGATTGTAAAGCTTTCTGGGAATTAAGATGTTTTATGATCTTTTGAACAGTTGTGGCACGTTTTTGTCACCGTTTTTTTTTTCTACCTTGGTCTTGCTATTAACTAAAAGCTTTCTTCACAATTGTCTTTGTTCTGTGCTCAAATGCAGTAAAAAAAAATAATAATTTAAAAGTAAAAATTAAAAGAACATATTCCCCGGTGTGTTTGGTTAAAATGAAGTGCACGCGCATAATGCACCATATCGATATCTGGACATGTCAAAACACAACAAATTGCCATCCTGCCATCTTGGAGAGAGACTCCCTAAGATTTGATCCATACATCATCTGCACTCTGCACTCATCAAGCTGTCTCACTCACAGGGGGGGGGGGGTTATTAATGCGTTTTGTTGATTTCAGCATTTCAGAGGCCATTAAGTCGAGAGAGCCCATAGAAAACCTGAACGGAGAGCACCGAACGCTACAGACCTACCTGCCTGTCTCCGTTCATGTCTTGATGGACTGCGGTTTGCATTAGCGGCTGGAGGAGGTTCTGTTTCTTAAAACCTGAGTAAGACTGCCAGGAATAAGATACGGTGACCTTAAAACCGGATACAAGCGGCCGAAATGAGCTTCCTCCGTAGGGTGGCCGGGCTCAGCCTTAGAGATAGAGTAAGGAGCTCGGACATCAGGGGGGAGCTTGGAGTCGAGTCGCTGCTCCTTCGTGTCGAAAGGAGTCAGCTGAGGTGGTTCGGGCATCTAGTCAGGATGCCTCCTGGACGCCTCCCATTAGAGGTTTTCCGGGCACGTCCAACTGGTAGGAGGCCCCGGGGAAGACCGAGGACACGCTGGAGGGATTATATCTCCCGGCTGGCCTTGGAACGCCTCGGGATCCCCCAGAATGAGCTGGAAAGTGCTGCGGGTGAGAGGGAAGCCTGGGTCGGCCTGCTGAACCTGCTGCCACCGCGACCCGACCCCGGATAAGCGGCTGATAATGGATGGATGGATGGATGGGACCTTAAAACCTGCTCAAATACTTTCTATCAGATGCTCTGGCAGCAGTTCAAAGCTCAATAAAGTAGAAGCGTGATTACCGTGGTGACGTGATGCAACAGATGCACACATACGGACACCCGCATGTAAATACAGTCAAAAAAGAAGAGCATAAACTATCAAAGCAACACACACACACACACACACACTGTGGATACCAGGCGTGTTTACAGACAGACAGACAGAGCGGACAGATGAATAAATGATGTGTGTGATCCATAATGAATGCCTCTTGTTCATTACACATTCTCACATTCA
>NC_046979.1:3094532-3192032 GCF_009769545.1 Cyclopterus lumpus | reverse complement strand
TATATATACATATAAGTATATATACATATAAAACATTAGGATTATTATAATACATATATATATATATTTATATATACATATAAGTATATATACATATATATGTATATATACGTATATAATACACATATGTATTTGTGTATATATACATGTATAAATATGTATATATATATATATATTATAACAATCCTAATGTTATAATATATATACATATTTATACATATATTATAACATTAGGATTGTTATAATATATATATACACATATATGTACATATATACACATATTTATACGTATATATACACACACACGTATAAATATGTATATATATATATACGTATAAATATATATATTTTTTTAAATCCTAATGTTTTAATATATATATTCATATACGCATATGTATATAGTAGCATCACGTGTTGTCCCCAGGGCAGGCCGGGGTGGGGCAGTGCACGAGAGCTGAAAAAGAGGCACACTCAGACGTTTATAAAGTAAAGCGGTGGGTTTATTGTTCAAGCACCGGCATCTCAGATAGTTCCATTAAATCAAAACAACCGAAAAAGGTCCATCAAATAAACATAAAGCGTCCCGGAGGAGAAAAGGGTTCCTTTAACTCTAATGTTCCATATTCCACCAGAATATTTTAGATTGCAGGAGGAAGTTAAGGAGAAGAGGGCGAACTTTAAGAAAATGTTTTACACAAAAAAACACATATTTACTTTATTGATTGTTGTTTAAATTCTCTCTGATTTACTATGAAATGCAGCTCCATAAAGTGTGACTGAGCCCCGAGGATCATCATTTACCCCTGAGCTTGTTCTCTGACCCCCCCCCCCCCCCCCCAACGGGTCCCCTGTGGAGTCTTGTCACCACGTTGTCACGACCGGCCGGCGAACACAACACGGCGTCACGCCACCGATCAATAACAGAAGACGGGACGAACGAGGTCAGCGTGAGACAGAGAGAGAGAGAGAGAGAAGATGGATGGAGAGCGGTCGCCTCTCGTTTGTTCTCCTGTTCACTCTCTGGTCTGCATTACCTGGATCACAGAGCACACACTCCCCGAGGGGAACACACACACACACACACACACACACACACACACTCTCAAACACACATCCGTGCACTAACACACACATTTACATACGCGACGCTGCAGCGGGGCAAACAATCAATTTACACCACTTAGTTGGTCGTTTGGAGTTCATCTTTTGTTTTTTCATCTCCGTATTGATTCAGAGACGGAGAGTGATTATATGGACTCGGTGGGGTCGTGTCCATATTCACGTTAATTTAAAATAAATCTGTTCTTAAAGTCCCGTTCGCACACACTTTGGCCGTCACGCATGATGATCACAGTGTTTGATCCCGTGCTTTTAAAATAAAAGGGTTATTTTAAGGGCCGCATGCACACGTGAAGACGTTGTGTGATATCTATTTTCACGAATTCTTGATTTTGCAACGTGAAAGCTTTGAGCGGAGAACACGAACGGCCTGTTGCTCACTGCATTTGTTCTTCAGAGGCCGTCAGCTGACGCCCCTTTCAAGCGTTGTCGAAATATATTACATCGAACATCGAAATCGTAAAGGCTCGCAGAGGATCCCAAATATAATTATCAAGGGCTATGTGGACCTGTGCACCAAGACGTAGGAATTAATTAAAAAATTGAATAAAAAGTGGTTTAAGGGGACTAAAAAGTCCTTTCACGTCAACGTTCTTTGTCTAAAATATGTTTTGCGTGGATATTTAATAAAAAAAGATTTAATTTCCGGTTGCTTCCTGAAACCTCCGCCTCAATACAGGAGTGGATCGATACAGTAAACCACACTTATGTCACGGAGATGAATTACTTTTGTTTTTCTCTGTCTTTAGAAACATTTGTTCATTAAACATCTGGAACAAGTGGAGTCAAAATATGTAAAAGAGAAATCGAACTTTCATTTCATTGTCTTTTATTTATTTTGTCTCACCCCACGACAAAATCTCAGAACACGCAGGGAGTTAAATATTCTGACGGACCTTGATGACGTTTGACCAATGAAATATTGTCTTCCATAAAGAAACATTGCTGTCTTTCTGCATCATAATGAGCTTCTGCTTCTTGGGCAATGGGCCTTCGGTGAAATGGGAGTTTCTTTGGGGTCCAATGGGATCAATGGGCAGTCCCTTTCTTAATTCTCTCACAGTGATGACTGCTACAACCCCATGAAGTTCAATATATGGTTTGAGATGAGCCCCAGCAGCTGGGTTACTAACATGCTAATGTTATATATCGGTCAAAGGACCGCGGCTAGCGGCGACAGCTAACAGTAACATTAGCAACCTGGCTTAAAGTTAATAGATACAGGGCTCCTCTTTTATGTTGTGCATCAGAGGGTGGAGCAGGTGGGTGGTGTTGGTCCTGGGGCCGTTGCCTGATAAACATTATGAATGAACCCCTTTGTTTCCTGCCCTTCGTGCCCCGGCAGCAGGTGAATAATGAGTGGAGTCAAAGCCCCGGGGCCGTGAGTCGGGAGGGCCGTCTGGGTGATCAGGGCTGTAGTCATCTTCTCAAGCCTCGTCTTCTGTGAAGATGAGCCCAGTAATTCAAAGGGTCGGGTATAAAATCCTTCATGGTCAGAAACCACAGTGAGCGTTGAGGACATGTGGCCAGACATTGTTTTAGCCTCTTTTGATTTCACATCTTGCCTTGAAACTCTAATAGGTACAAAACAAAACCCAAAGGACACTTTTGTACTCTTTTCTTTACCAAGGTATACCTTTTCCATTCGACATGCACTGATGCTCCCCTCTAGCCATTCATATATTTGTTTTCTTGATCCATCTCTCAGACATTTTTAGACCTGCCTGCGAAGCACTTATTGACTTTATGGATTGTTGTTCCAACCGGGGAAATGTTGGCGTTGTACGTCGGCATCCGCACGACACAGAACACATTGAATGTTGAAGTTTCATGAGAAAAAATATATTACATGAATACGTTTCATATCAGCCCGATATTACTCACACAATGCTAAGTGGTTAAAGTTGTAAAAGTGTTGCTTAGGTTTAGGCAAGAAAGGGCTTGAAAACAGATGATGGTTTTGTTGAAAATAATATCGTAACAACTCGATTTAATGACTTAATGTATCAGCAGAAGATAACGTAACATAATAACGTAAAGTAACAATGTAAAGTAACAACGTAAAGTAACAATGTAACGTAAAAACGTAGCATATCGGTATATTGTAAGGTAACGGCGTGACGCAATGCCGTGACGTAACACTGTAACATAACATAACGTTAAGTAACAATGTAACGCAACGACAGCGTTACATTGTAAAAACATAGCATATCGGCATATTGTGACCTAACGGGCCCATGACGTAACAGCGTAACGCAACAGCGTAAAGTAACAGCGTAACGTAACAGCGTAACGTAACAGCGTAAAGTAACAGCGTAAAGTAACAGCGTAACGTAACAGCGTAACGTAACAGCGTAACGTAACAGCGTAACGTAACAGCGTAAAGTAACAGCGTAAAGTAACAGCGTAAAGTAACAGCGTAACGTAACAGCGTAACGTAACAGCGTAACGTAACAGCGTAACGTAACAGCGTAAAGTAACAGCGTAACGTAACAGCGTAACGTAACAGCGTAAAGTAACAGCGTAACGTAACAGCGTAACGTAACAGCGTAACGTAACAGCGTAACGTAACAGCGTAAAGTAACAGCGTAACGTAACAGCGTAACAGCGTAAAGTAACAATGTAACGTAACGGCGTGACGTAACAGGCCCGTGACGTAACAGCGTAACGTAACAATGTAACATAACAATGTAACATAACAACGTAACGTAACAACGTAACGTAACAACGTAACGTAACAACGTAACGTAACAACGTAACGTAACAACGTAACGTAACAATGTAACATAACGGCCCATGACATAACAGCCCGTAATGTAACAATGTAACATAAGAACGTAAAGTAACCACGTAAAGTAACACATAACGTAACAACGCATTGTAATATAACGACACGTCGTAACGTAATGTAACTTTAAAGTAAAGTAACAAGGTAGCGTAACAGTTTAGTGCCACCAAACTAGCTCAAATGCATAACTCAGCAGACTGTTTAATACGTAACGTTACGACCCTGTCACCTAGCTGCCGTCCTCGCTTGTTAAAGAAGTAATAAATTGGCGTCCGAGCTGCCTGTCAATGGTCTTTCTTTCTCTCCGCTGCAGACAGACTGCGTTACAGAAGCCACGACGTCGCCCCGCACCGTACACGTGTTTGTGAGTGTTTCTGTGTGACAGCACAATACATCATTCATGGCCGTCATCTTTCTTTCATGGCGGTGGGGAGCGCGTGCGGCTGGCCCCGCGTCCGCTCGGATGTTTGTTCACACGTGTACATTGAGAGCCGGGTGTCGTCGCGTCATCGTCCTGACAACCTGACAACCCCGACACCGGAGAATCCCAGCAGGCCGCGGCTCAGATGACCTCCCTTAATCTCCTGGGAGTGACGCACGACGTCTCGCCGCCCGGCGACGACTGACGGCTGAAACTCCGAGCGCACTTCACTTGTCTGCAGCAAGTGGGGTACGGGACGGGCAAGTCCCCTGGCTCTTCCTCATCTTCTGTGCTCCCGACCTCTGACCTTTTAAAGGCATGACCCTTTGTGGATCAGTTTGCCCAATACGCCGGGTCGGTCAGAGGAGTACAACTTTAATATTTAATCTTTTTTTCTTTACTTTGTGTAATCCACTCGCAGACCTACCTGTTCTATTGCCCCAAGGCAATGAGTGACAGATACATAGCACCGTATGGACATTTTAAGTGAACCAACACACACAGGCTGATGCTGATTGACTGCTTGACATTGTGGGAGGCTTGATGTAGATCAGCCTCCAGACTATGAAATAATGATGCTGTGATCTCTCTACACTCCCCCCACTTCTGTCTGTCCAGTCCTGTATTTCTCCTCTTCATCATTCCTCCCTTTTTCTCCCCCTTTTTTTCCATTTCAAGCTCCTCTTGCTGCCTCTCTCCTTCTCCTTCTCCTTCTTCTTCTTCTTCTTCTTCTTCTTCTTCTTCTTCTTCTTCTTCTTCTTCTTCTTCTTTGTTACACGCCTGCCTCCTCAACATCATCCTCTTAAACCTGGTTTATTCTTTACTTAATGTCTAATAAATCATTTTAAATCCTTTATGACGGAAAGCCCGACGATTTGAAAGCTGCTAATGAAACAAATTAATAAAAAGATGGATGAGCCTCCACAATGTCCTCCACTGAGTGCATGAACATGCTTACACCATGATCATCTACAACGGGCGGAAATAGAAGCGTTATCCATTTTTAAAGTGTAAGGCGAGCGCGTGGAGAAAACTGTACACTGGTACAGAGGCTACCAGCCTGGTCTGCATTGTCAATTATCCTTAAAAATAACTTTTTACGTTACATTTGCTTTTTTTGCTTTTTTCGTATCACAAATTTATTTCAAGGAGGATTGAAGGTTCAGACGGATTGGCTCAAACACACACAGGAATGAACCTTTTGTAACGTAACGCACTTCAACGTGAACATAAGAACATATCGTTTGCAGTAATGATCCGTGATGTGAAAATGTCCCACGATTGATATCTAGATTTATTTATTTATTATTATTTCCTTAATAAAGCATCTTGGTTGGAAAAAGCGTGAAAGTCGAGGCTGAGATGGCAACGAGCGCATCGAACGCTCTTTTTTATTTTAAAAAAGAGACAGTTGGTGAAAAGAGAATATAGCAGAACATGTCCGTTTGCAAGCCTGTGCACACGTGTGTGTGTGTGTGTGTGTGTGTGTTGCGCTTTGCCTATAAGTGTGCGAGTGTCTCGGAGGTGTAGTAAAGGCGGGGGAGTGGTGGTCTGGGGGGGGGGGGAGGCCGAGGCAGACTAATGGATGCGATGCTAATGGGTGGCAGCGCATATACGACTATTAGAACAGGAAAGAGAAGGATTGGTGATGATGGACCCGGAGTGACTGCTCCACCGTTCAGACCCCTGGACCAATGGATGCAGACCGTCATCCACGCTGGACGTGGAGTGAACGGGAGATTCCACTGGCCCTGGATCAGTGGACGCAAACGAAAAAGAAACCAGGAAAAAACAGTTCCGTGGTGATTTTTTTATAAGAAATACAAATTTCTTCTTTTCAGTGTCGCCGACCTATAAAAGGTATTTACTTGGGCCGCTCCTAATAGTTCGAAGCTTCATTCATAACATTGACCATTTTTTGAAAAAACAGTCAAGTCAACAGGAATTGAAAAAATTCAAAAATTCATGTTTTTTATAAAACAAAATACTCTGGATGCCATAAATTACATTTTTGTAACCACAATAACATTTGTTTTGAACCTCAATGAAAGCTTTGATTGTATAAATAACAGACAGTATATCACCTTCACAGCGCTTTATTGTCTTGAGTTAGCTAATGTTTTCCTCCATAGGGATTTTATTAAAGATCTCACAAGAAAGATGGCGACTGGATTATTTTAGTAGCTCATTCCCCATAACGACCATATTTTGAGAACGTAAGTAAATAAAGCAAAAATCACCCCGAAGGAGTGATATCTTAAAGGGCCACTCCACTTGTACATCCAAGCCCGTTTACAGGTGTTATTTGTGCTTTTTAAAAAAGAAAATTATTAATACAATAAAATCTTAATAAAAACTGGAAAAAGCAATGAAGGAAACACCAAAAAAAAACCTACAATGATTGTTTTGTGTTTTTCTTCCCGAGGCGACACTTTGCTGTACGGCGATGCATTCAAAGACAGCTTTCAAGCTCCACGACGCATCTGCAGAAGCCGCGGAAAAACAATATTAATGAATTCTTCCGACCCGCGCGGCGCGTACGGGTCCTCCCCGCGGCGAGCGGCGCCGGCTTTGGTTAACGGGAGAGGTTTTGACACCCAACACTAACTTTCATTACAGCTGGATGCAATTTTAATGAAGCCTTTTCACAAACCTTTATGTTAATGAACCACAGAGTGAGTTAGGGCAGAAACACCGAGGAAGAGTTTGGAAAACATTATATATATCGCAGATATTATTATTATTATTAGCGGCGGCGGCGGGTTCGCTCACACTTCTGTGGTGGAACCATCGGGTTGGATCGGGGGAGGAGGTCCAGATTGAATTCCTCCAGGGTGCCTTTCATAGAGCGCTTTACTCGGGCTTGATTTATCGTGCAGCCGTATCAATATCAAAATGTCGGTCTGCAACGTGTCCTCGTGCATGTGATATCTCACCAAAAGTTTACGTTTTTTTGTGCGTTTTCCTACGAAAGTCCAGCAACACGTGGACGTTCCCGCTCGTTTATTGCACGCGGTCTTTAAAAACGTGACAAACGTACTTTTTTTTTTTTTTTTATCTGTAAACTATTTTCTGGATAAAGCGGAATTATTCGCAGGTGCCCATTTAATTTAAAATCAATTAAAAATAGAATAATTAATATAATATTCATTAAAACTTTTTGTTTTTTGTACAAATAACCACTATAGATGACAATAATTTTTACAAATGTTTTATTTTACACTGACTTTGGGGCGGTTGAAATGATCTCGTATTCCTATAATTAATAATAATAATTATTATTATTATTATTAATATTATTGTCTTAAGAAAAAACAGAAGTCCCTGCAATATTATTGTATGCCATTTAAGCAATAACAAATGTGATTTTCAAAAAGAGAAACCAATTAGTTTGGTTAGTCTTATATACATTTTTTTAAATATTTACCATTACTTCTGGATAAAGTAAAAGTACTCTCTGTCCGATTAATAATTTAATTGATGGGAAAGACCCAAAGCACTTTGAATGAACTGTGCGTTACCTTTGAAGTGAACTTTACCTGGAAAGAAGATGTGGCCGCGTGCCAAGTCAACGTCACCGAGGAAGAAGAAGAAAATAAAATAATCATTTCCCTGTGACAGATTCTCCTCTTAATTTGCTTGATGATGTTTTGATTAGAACAGGTTGTTGAGCTCATTAGTGGGCCCATGTGTGTGTGTGTGTGTGTGCGTGTGTGTGTTTCTGTGTAAACGCTTGCGTCTTAATTACCGGCGAGGTGGTGTCACTCTCTCCGGGCTCCTGCTGTCTGGCTCCGTCTTCGTTAAGTGAACCACAGGTGCCAATTAGCTCAGAATACCTCGTCCCATAATATGAAGAAGAAGGAGAAGAAGAAGAAGGAAATGGCTCTCTGCCAGGTCTGTTGTTGACTGACTGGCAACCAGCGGAGACGGGTGAGGAGCTCTGCCCTCTGCTGCCCCCTGCTGGCCGGTCGGGCCTCTTACACGGGCCCGAGCGCCTCTGCTCTCTGCTGGCAGGTGATCCACATTGAAGCCGACGGTGTAGCCTCAGGTGATGCTGCTCCGCGGCCGGAGGGGAGGCTTGTGAAGGAGTCAGAAAACATCAAGCCAGTTGGTTTCTTTTTCAATACTTTTCCGGCGTGTAACGGGAGAGACGGGCGTACACGTGTAGCGTTCACCTGTCGTCAGGTTCACCTGGTTGCAGAAGACACAGACGTCTTCTTAAAAATCACCATCTCGCCCTTTTTCATCTGAACACTTTCGGGATTTATTTAAACGTTTTGACGGAGATTTAGATCTTTAGTGTTTTCCTTATGAAGTACCGCAATGCGATGAGGTTTTTTTTGTGTCTGTAATATTAATTAAGGTGAAGGTCGTGTGTGTGTTGTTGTCTCGCTACACGCGGTGTTCCATCTACGCAACGACAGTTTGAGAATGCTGCTGGTTTGCATCAGGATTTACCAAATTATGATTGTTATCTTTTGATAATGGATTGATCATTTGAGTCATTTATGGGTCAAAATGTATTTATATGTCACGTAACTTGCGCACTTCAGTGACCCCTAACTAATGTGTTTCCTGTGAAGAAAGAAGCTGAACTTTTTGTATATAAAAAAAAATTAATGATGTTTATTATAGAATAAACATATAGAAGTATATGCTTCATGTCTTAAACCTGCATTCTCTCCACTGACCACCAGGGTGCGACTCCTCTGGTTGTATAGAAGTTTATTCCGTTCAGTGGTTGCAAAAAAAAACAACATGGCGACGGCGAAGTTGACAAAGTCAAAAGCTTCATGACAACAGTCCACAAACCAACAGGTGGCGTCACAATGACTTCAAACAGGCTTTTGAAGGTTTGTCACAAAATAAAGAACAGCCTAAAGAAGTGTCCTCCCTCTGAAGGTCTAAAAAGGTAATTGGTCCTCACAAAGACATATGTACAAGTATGCGCACACACACACACACACACATATTATCCTTTATTGGTAGCCGTGATCTCTATTTAAAGTACTGTTCTAGCTTAATAAGATATATTTAATGTGTACTTCAATAATTCAGCATATAGTTACTTACATGCGCACACACACACACACACACACAGAAAATGCATGTTACGTTGCCTCAAAATATATGTTTTTTTTCTTCTTTTATGCACGTTCGTTGCTATAGCAACTGTTTATGTTATGTATTTTTAATATTTTGAGTCTATTCATATGTTCACCAGATTGCGCTTGCAACATGTGGAACATCCCAATGAGGAACTTGTAGACCTTGTTTCATGTTAAAGTCACATGATAATCAGGCGTCAAGCAGGGATAAATGTGGTGCATTCAAGGACACTCAGAAAAGCAGGAACTTTCATCTGTTAACTTACTGCAGAGGCAAACAAGAGGATATCACGGACAAGGGTCATTTGTAATTGGTTGCGTCTTTCCTTAAATAAATGTAAGCTCTCAAATATCAGATGTCCGTGGGTACTTGAATGCACCACATGAAGGCAATAGAAATATCCACTTCTTTGCTATCAATCGAAGTTTCAGAAAGTATATATTTTTTTTTTCTTCCCAAAAGACCGTCATGAACTGAATTCGCCTTGAAAGGTTAGAAATCAATTAAAAAGCGCACACTTTGAAAAAAAGATCCTCAGAGACGCACACCCCTCGACCCTCATCTCCTCTGAAGCCCCTTTGACCTGCACCATAAACCCCACCCGCCCAGCCCTCACCAGGCCCGAACCAAACGCACCCCCATGAGAGCTCCCTGGAAGTGTGTGTTTGTGTGTGTGTGTGAGTGTGTGTGTGTGTGTGTGTGTGTGTGTGTGTGTGTGTATGAGTCCCAGAGGTGCAGGGGATTAGCTGAGGTCTCTCTGGAGGGGTCATTAGACAGCTCTGATTATCTCAAACACACGCACACACACACACACACACACACACACACACACACACACACACACACACACACATGCATTGATCTATCTCGGTCCACACACATCTGTTTACGGGGAGGAAATCTGACACCTCGTCTCCTCAACCTGTGAGAAGTGTGTACGTGTGAGGGGGCGTGTGTGTGTGTGTGTGTGTGTGTGTGTGTGTGTGTGTGTGTGTGTGTGTGCTGAGATCATCAATATGCATTATAATGGCTTAACAACAATGACAGAATAGAACAAACAGACCAACCCATGGCTGGCGTCATTAAACCACGTCAGCGATGATGATGGTGAGGATGATGATGATGATGATGATGATGATGATGATGATGATGATGATGATGATGATGATGATGATGATTGAGCTTTCCGTAGTGGAGACTTTTACCGTGCAACACGAGGTGCATGATTCAGTTGTTTTTTTATTGCCTTTTAAAAGGTGTCTCTCTCCGTCTATATAAAGTGCTCCAGCAGAGGGCGCTGTGACTCGCTGTTGAGGAGATGAGCGACATGCGTCTCACTGTTTGTGTGTGATGGACCATTTTAAAAGTGACTGAACTCTGATCTCTCGGCTCACGTGTGTGCACAGGCCGTCTGATGGAGGCGATGAGCTCAGGAACCCCGTGAATAATATGCAACGAGACGTCCAAAAAGACTTTTTACTGCGTTGCTCCTTTCATCCTTGACGAAGGCCGCGCAGACCAGATCCACTCTTCTCCCCTTTCACAATAAAAGCCCCGGACAAGTCACTCCACCCAAAGAAAACTCAATCAAATATCTTGCAGCGGGTTTAGGTCACGCAACATTTGACCTCTGGGTCGATAGGATCTCTTCTCATGTTGTCCTCTGCCTGTACATTTTATTTTTTTTAAAGTGTTGCAACTGTCGCATGTCCACATGGTTTGAATCCCCTTTACGGTTTAATCAAGGTGGGTTTTAAATACGGTTGATGTGAGCATTTAAGGCACAAATACCAGTGAAATGTGCTCACGAGTAACAAAAACAAGTCTTGTGTGTGTGTGTGTGTGTGTGTGTGTGTGTGTGTGTGTTTGGACAGTCAGTCCATCCGTCACAGTGTCATACAGTAACTGTCAGAACGGTCAAAGGTCGCTTCATAGCGGAGCTTTTGTTGCTATAATCTCAAGGAAAACACACTAAACTGTGCACACACACATCTCTCTCTCTCTCTCTCTCTCTCTCTCTCCCCCATCTCTCTCTCTCTCTCTCTCTCGCTCTCTCTCTCGCTCTCTCTCTCTCTTCTGTATCAATAAAAAATAATGTTAAAAAATAAAGAAACAAGCTCATCTTTTAGCTGTTTTTGGAGAAGAAGTGCACATTCCTCGATTTAAAAGGTCATCCAAGAGGTCGGCGACTCTTGAGCCCCCCCCCCCCCCCACCCCATGCCATCACAGAGACCTGGATCCATCGTGGTCCAGGATCCAGCTGCACTAGAGCATGATGATGTATGATGTATCTTACATATACGTTTCATGCATATTTATGCATGTTTAAAACACATTTAAAAACTCTACATTCTCTCTTTCTCTCTCTCTCTCTCTCTCCCTCTCTCTCTATATCTCTCCCTCCATCTCTTTCTCTCTCTCATTTCTTCCACATGCGTAACCGCTCCAGATCTGTATAAAGTGCATTGTTTGGAGGCGCGTGTGAGCACGTTTCTGAGTCAGCGAAGTTTTAAAGGCCGCCTCACATCAGAGATGAAGTCAGGCGGACGCCCACGCACGGAGAGGAGAGTGAGAACAAGAGTGAGTGGAAAACTCCTCTCTCTCCTCAAAGGGTGACGCTCCAACTGGTGCTCGACAGACGTTTCCAAACTATACAAACTCAATTTATTTATTTATGTATATATATATATTATATATATATATATATATATATATATATATATATATATATATATATATATATAAATATATATATAAATAAATATATTTATTTATTTATTTATGTATATATTATATATACTTATATATATATATAAATAAATAAATAAATATGTATATATATATTTATTTATATATATAAATAAATAAATAAAATATATTTATTTATTTATATATATATAAATAAATATATATATATATAAATAATTAAATATATTTATTTATTTATTTATTTATACATATATATATATATATATATATATATTTTTTTTATTTTTTTTTAATAAAAACATCGACAGTTTCAGGGTTCTTCCTCAATGCTCTGAACTTTGTTGCGTGCCGAGTTCGGTTTCTGGTTTGCCAGAATGTGTCCCAACATGCAGCTGGGCTGTCGGGCTCTTCCCTCGGGCAGCTGCTACCTTTACATGCAAATGATAATTGAATGAATTACATTAACGTGCAATACGGAGATGTTTGTTTTTACTGTTCTTTTCATTGTCTCCGTTCTGTCAAACAGGATCGGCCGGATGAGAAAGCCACTTTCCCTCCAGTGTTCAACCTCAACTGAACTCTGCGTCCGGATGAAACTGTACAGACGGTCCGTGTCCCTCAATTCCATGACATTGTTCAATGGCTGCCCATTCAATGGCAAACATCATCATTGCAATCCAGGTTTTGTATTTATTTTATTTATTTCCTCTGTGGAGAAGAAGAAGCCCACCACCGTTACCACCAGCAGCGACGCCGGTTTCAGCCAATTGGGAAAAAAAGATTCTGCTTCGCGTCTCGTGGGTCAACGACTGAAACGTGAAAAAAGTTGTTACGCAAACAAAGTAGAACGCGTCTTCTTTGTAAACACGCGGCCCGAGGAGCACCTGAACGCACCGCCGACTGGGGCCCTCCGAAGGTCGCGATACAGTTTTTCTCACAAATTGCTTCCGAATCGTTTCCGCGTCCGAGTGTTTCGAGGCTCAGATTGTTACGCTTCTCTATACTTTCAAATTGTGATGGTTTTGTCGAGGTTTAAACTGGATTTGCAGCTGGGATCTCATCACAACAGGGTCTCTAGTTATTAGTTATCCATCTGCTCCTTAGTTGAAGATCTTCCCTATATATATGAACCTTTTTGGCATTAATTCTGCAATCGGATCCACCATTGTACAAATATTGAAAGGCAGTCTTCCACCTGAAACAGACATACGGTCCAGCATATTCATCTGTTGGGAGTTCAACAGGTTTCCTTACATTCGCCGGTAGATAATCTCGTAAATTAAAGTTTTAAAAAAATGCGTCTCTGCTCTGGGTTTTTCGGGGTAGTCTGGTGTCCGTTTCTCAGCTTCGACGAGGCAGAACGGATTACCTCACCCATTATTAATGGCTGTGAATTCAGCGTGGAGCCAATCGGCTTCCCCACAGATGTGCGTGTCGTGTCTCAAAAGGGAAGCCGACATCGGGACTCGACTGGAGGTCAGAAAAACGTGCTCGTTGGCGGAAACGTCCGGGAATCAACCCCATGACCTTTTTAGCTTCTCCAACCACTGGGTCCAACCACTAGGTCAAAGCACTGGGTCAAACCACTGGGTCCACCCACTGGGTCCAACCATTGGGTCAAACCACTGGTTCCACCCACTGGGTCCAACCACTGGGTCCAACCATTGGGTCAAACCACTGGGTCCACCCACTGGGTCCAACCACTGGGTCCACCCACTGGGTCCAACCATTGGGTCAAACCACTGGGTCCACCCACTGGGTCCAACCACTGGGTCCACCCACTGGGTCCAACCATTGGGTCAAACCACTGGGTCCACCCACTGGGTCAAACCACTGGGTCAAACCACTGGGTCCAACCATTGGGTCAAACCACTGGGTCCACCCACTGGGTCAAACCACTGGGTCAAACCACTGGGTCAAACCACTGGGTCCACCCACTGGGTCAAACCACTGGGTCCACCCACTGGGTCCAACCACTGGGTCCACTTGGTTCATCCACAGAACCACAAAGGAAGTAATTCCACACAGCAATAAAACCAACTCTGTTTCTCATATGGGAGTACTTTGAGGTCCTCTGAGTACTATGAGTACTTTGAGTATTTTGAGGTACTCCGGTCACCTTTGTCTCTTTCTAACACACACACACACACACACACACACACACACACAGGGATTGTCTCGGGTCTCCTGGGATTTGCCTGCCAGCAAGTGAAGCGCTACTTGGCTGTCACCCCCCCCCCCCCCCCCCCCCCCATTCAACAGGCGCATCTGTTTACTGCGGCATTGTGGTCCGCGGTGCTCCTGTCGACACGCCGAGAGTGTCGTGACGGGGGTGAAGTTACGCTGGCGTGACACCCTGAACCAGAGAACCCGATCCGGTGCTCTGTACGGTGTGTGTGTGTGTGTGTGTGTGTGTGTCTGTCTGTCTGTCTGTCTGTGTGCGTGTGTGCGTGTGCGTGTGCGTGTGTGTATGTGTGTGTGTGTGTGTGCTTGCTGCCGTTTGGCTTTGACATTTCATCCATAAAAAAAAAAAAAGTATTTATGGTGTTTGGTTGAAAGTGAATGATTCACGTGCAGCGATGACTCAAATCACTCCACTGCTTCACCTTTATTTACTTTGAGGACCACGGTCGTCCAACATCTTCCCAAACATCCCGCAAAACACGTGGAAAATGAGTAGGGAAAAAAAGATCAAATGAAAGACTCCACTTCCCCAAAAACGCCACGTGGCCGGACGGCGTTCATTCAGGACGTTTAACGCTCTGGACCGGAGGCGTGTCCGTGGACATCCTGCACGTCATCACGTCACGCGGCGTCACGTGCAGGCTGGCAGCTCGAGTGGCCGTCACTCAGAACAATGTAAGATACATAATTATTAAGAGTAATAATAATAATAAGAGATGATTTTTAGCCACAGACTGCACGTCTTTCCAATCGGAGAGAGAAGAGCTCCGCTTGTGTTCACTTACACAACCTTAGTTTTATGAGTTTTATGTGTTTTATGTGTTTTGTCAGTGTAAAAAATCACACAAATCACACAAATCACACGCACACACACACACACACACACACACACACAGTTGTCACAGTTGACATTGTTGCCACAACATGAAAAACAGGTTACGAAAGAGGAGGACAAATTGCACTAAATGAATAGCCCCCCCCCCCCCCCCTCGGTTCGACAGAATTGCGCAATGCGCTGCTTTGGCATCTGTAAAGCGTTCAAAGCGCATGCAAGTATAACTGAAAAAACGGGACTTGGTGGTTAATATTTTACACCCGCAGCAATGCACCCACCTCCGTGCAGGCCACCGCTTTCCCGATGCAGAGTTCACCCTCCGCCCCATTAATCTGGCTTTTCATCACGGCCTCAGGTGAAGTTAATTGTGCAACTTGTGTAGGAGGTGTTGTGACATTAAAAAAGGGCAACTTGTGTAGGAGGTGTTGTGACATTAAAAAAGGGTGACGTGCACACTCACGCTGCCCGGACTCGAGGCCCCCCAAACGCCCACGAAAGAGCAACGTCCCATTAAAATTCAGGTTTAACTTGGAGGTTCCGTGAAAGTGGAAAGATTTAATTCTATGGTTCTTGTCTGTGTTTCATGCACACTCAGATCATTTACAGTGTGTGCAGCTCCCTCCCTTGTTGTTTAAATACCTGGGAGGAGGAGCCTTCCTTGGAATTAAGAGATCTGCACACACCTGAGAGGCAAAGAGTTTACATCGCTGTTGTTTCTATGGATTAGTTGATAGCAGATAACTACTTTCCCTGTGCTCCATATCAAGAGATATTTACACTCTGACTGCACATGCGTGTGCATAACACGCAGCCGAGTGGTCTCCTGATAATAAAGAGCCCATACAGGAAAAAGGGGAATGTATTGTGTATCGCGGGGGCAATGGAGGAGCCAAACAAGCAGGACTTTAACATTACAACGAGCCGGCGGCATCTTATCAGGTCATCTGAGATCACTCACAAGATACGTTTACAACAAAATCACTACACAGGTGAAACATGTTATTAGAGTTAATCAACCAAATAAAGCTGCATTCTCTCTCCTGACCACCAGGGGGCGACTCCTCTGGTTGTATAGAAGTCTATATAAATGACTCTACTCCTCTTGATTTATTCCCTCAGTAAACATTGTAAACATGAGTTTTTGGTCTCAATCTCTAGTTTCAAGTCTTCTTCAATACAGCGTGATGTTCATTTAGTACATTATAGTCCATTTAGAGTGAAACAGACCATAAAGCAGGGTACGCTTTAGGGCGGGGCTACTTTGATTGACAGGTCGCTGCCACTACCAGAGCAGTATACGCCGTCTCTACGTCACTCCTCCGCATTAACTTCCGTGCGTTGGCCATGTTGAAAAAAACAACATGGCCACGGCCGCATTACAAGATGGCGACGCCGAAATCGTGGAAAACAAGTGACGTCGCGATGACTTCGTCCACTTCTTATATACAGTCTACGGTGGTGGTACATTCAACATTAGTGTATTCACTTTAATTATGAAGGTTTTATAAAGGTTGTCAGATTTGTAGCGTGACACTAACCGTGTCACGGTACCCCACACCTGTAAAACCTGTAAATCCCACCTGTACCTAATATGGAATTGGGGCAGACAGCCAGCGTTTACTCAACCCGTCGCACACACTCGTGGTGGTTGAGTGAACCAGGTGGCTGATGGGAAGACGCGGCTGCAAGCGGGACAAAGACGGAGACAAAAGCAGCACATTTTGGAGTCTGTGGGGAGTTTTTTTACACACAAACAATGAAGAGTTAATAATAGTTCAGCCCACCTCCCTGTGAGCCTGGTCGTCTCCCTCACCCCCCCCCCCCCCCCCCTGTTGGTTTCTCCCTCTCAGAGGTGGAGGGGTAACTTGATACGGTGGGACCTTTCTGTCTTCAGGGGTTAAAATACCAAGCGACAATCTGCTGTTTTCTGGAGCAGTACGTCTACGGCTTGGACCCAGAGTAGAAAAAAAAGGATTCCCCGTATTAGAGAAGTTTAAAAGCTGCACTGATATTCTGCTTTATGGATCCAATAATGTCTGTGGAATCAGTGGATCTGTGTCAGTGCATTATTACAGGGCGTCACGGATTCGCAGCTTTTAGTGTCGCACAATGAGGCGGGGATGGTGTGGGTTTCCTTGGCCCTGTTATCGGCAACAGGAAACGAAATAACTCACTGCCCCCCTGATGATGTCACCAACCTCGCTCGTATCTCTCACCTGAAGGAATTCCAGGACTTCCTGGTGCCCAATTATGGTCACACATCCTGCAGAGTTATCGGCAACTTGGGGGGCGGGGGGGGGGTTGCGAAACACATATCTCGCTTTTCTATCTTCCTGCTTCAAGCCATTTAGCCAAAGGGATATGATGATATGCAAATACATAATAAAAACTTTTACTTACAATATTGACGGACCTTCTGTTTGTGGAGTGTTTACTATTCAAACTCCCTTTTGATAGTTATAGTAATATGTGGCCTCAAACTGCCTTAGTTCCCTTCAGTCAAATGTAAAATCACAACACTTTTACAGCGTGTTTAGGCCCTGGAGAAAATGTTGGCGTGGTATGTTTCTGCATACCTTTCCAGCCGTTGACAAAGTACTAAAAAGTGAGAAAGTATGTCAAGCTGGTATTGAAAGGAGTAGAACGCGTGAGAAAGTCCACTGAGGGTGGTTGGAAGGGCCGACAGACGGGTCCAACAATCGCAAGACTTTCACCCAGGAGACCGCTGTTCATGTCGCAAGTGAAACCACAAGAAGACATTGGCTTTACGCTTGCTACGCGACGATACATGAGGAAGTCCGCTGTGGCCGGTTCTACTTATTTACGGGTGTCACATTATTATTTCAACACAAACAATGATCTTTTTTCTAACCTTTACCGAGTATTGTTGTTGGTATTATTGAAACGTTTTTTTGGGTTCAGACATTTAGCTTTTTTTGCGGTTTGCAGAAACGTATAATGGCAAAAAAGATTCTGGCAACTGGGTTGCTATATCGCAATGCCGGCAATATAGTTCAATGTATTGCTGACAAATATGAGTCTCATAGTTACCATATATATGGTCATAAACTTCCTAATAAGACATGTCAGCACATCTGTCTCAAGTCTGCACGTTTACAGTATAACCTTAAAAAGCATAACTCTTTAGTAGTTAAGGGATTAGAGACTTTCTACCCCAAACTATAAACTGTTCCTAAGGAAATCTCCAGGTTGTCATTATAGTAAGATCACCACTTTTCTAAATAATTCACATTTCAGTGTTATAGTTTGTCCTTTTTAGGGTTGTAAATGTTGCTAATTAATCCATATCATAGGCACTGTTTGTGTTTTTTACAGCTGGTGTGTTGAGTTATCAAGCCATAAACTTATATATTTACCTTTCATTTAATTACATTCTCTCGGTATGTATCATTTGTTTGCTCATGTTCATTTCTTGATAGTCCATTTACAGTTGTACCTGTATACGACGATAGCTATGCTAAAGGCTATAAACTGTCTGACATTTTCCTGTTAACACAATCAATAAAAGTATTGCAGCAGTGATAAGTGGGCTGTCGTGTCTGGACGGTAAAGGGCTCTAAAATTAATCATTGTGCGTTGCCGTCACAGGAAGTGAGGCGTCATCAGCATATATGATTACCCGGCAGTGTTTCCTCGTGATACTAATATAATATTGTGATTCACGTTATGTGTTGTAAAATTGTTCAAAGAAATGTACTTTATTTAAACTTCTGGTCCCTCTTTGCTGCTTATAATGCCAATTAAAAAAGGTCTCATTATCAATCTCCTAATCCTGTAACGTTTCAATCTTATGTTTTTTATTGAATATGTTACAGGCCCAGGGGTCAAGCAGCTTCGGGGGCCTGAGGTCAGGAACTCTCTTTAAAGTTAATGTGAACATGACTTTTAGGGAAGTCACACAGAGATAAAAAAAAAAAAACGAATACTACCATAAGGAGATGCAAAACTACCAAAAAGGAGAAACTTTAAATACATGCAAAACGACCAAATAGAGATGCAAAACTTTTTTTTTTAAAAGATGCTAAAACTAACCAAAAAGTGATGCAAAACACAGAACAACTACAAAGAGATGAAAAAAAACATAAGAAGACGCAAAGCAAAAATACTACAAAGAGGTGCTAAACGTTTACAAAGAAATGCAATAAAAGCCCCAAAATGTCTCTTTGAATCTGTGGCTCTTGAATCCAAGGGCCCATTGTTTCCTAATCCATCCCTGTATTAAGGTAGATTTGTGTCTTTATTACGCAAACAAAAAAAACATGTTTTGAGAGCAAATTTCTCATTTGTAAGTAAATTAATTGTTAGTTTTGCTTCTGAAACTAGAATGTGTTGCTGCAAATCAAAAATATTTGCTCTCAAAATAAAAACCTTTGCTACGAATCGAGTTTGGACGTAGTGGGCGGGGCATACGCTGCTGAATGAGCGAGGAGTTTCTATTGGTGGGTTTGACTGGACATGGAGGTAAGTTGACATCATATTGCTCTCTGAGAGCGAAGGTTTTGGATTTACAGTAACACATTCTAGTTTCAGAAGCAAAACTAACAATTAATTTACTTACAAACTAATACACTTAATTTGCTCTCAAAAACATCTTTTTTTTTGTTTGCGTAATAAAGACGCATATCTACCGTCACATATTTGACCTATTTTTAAAAAAAAGTATTGTATGTTCATTTGCTTGTGATTCACATCTTTGCTCTTCTTTTACCTGTGAGAGAAAAAAAGAAAGCCCTCCTCCATCGTCTCACCTCTGAACGTTCTCCTTATACCCGACGTGAGGAAGCAGAGCGGTTCTGAGTTTACTCGGATCAATGCGTAAGCTCTTGAAGAAAGGTAAATCGTATCGGAGGCGTCATTCCTGAGAACAATCAGAGGCTGTTCACGGGTTCCTCCCTTAGTCAATAAGAGGCCTCGGAGTCCAAACTGAAGTTTTTGTTTCATCACACCCACTATTCACTAGAACAGCACAACCACAATGGAGAGAAACCATTCATCCCATTACGATAATCACACAATCATCTTCACCGGCCATTCACTATCACCGTGATTCAGCTTGTGAGTCCGACTCCTCATTTGGGGATCATTTGTATTGTAACATGCTCACAGGTCCTTTTTTAACATGCTCACAGGTCCTTTTTTAACATGCTCACAGGTCCTTTTTTTTGCAAGTCAAGTTTTGTGTGTTTGGTCACGAGTCCAAGTCAAGCCTCAAGTCTTTGAGTTAGGATAAGATAAAATAGAACTTTAGTAATCCTGAAGGAAATTCTTGGTCACAAGTCCAAGTCTAGTCTCAAGTCTGTAGTTACAAGTCCAAGTATCGTCTCAAGTCTTTGGTCACAAGTCTCAAGTCTCAGGTTTCTGAGCTATAGTCCAAGTCAAGTATCACGTCTTTGGTCTCAAGTTCCAGTCAAGTATCAAGTATTTGGTCACAAGTCTAAGTCCAATCTTTAAGCTAGAGTTCAAGTCAAGTCTCAAGTCTTTAAGCTAGAGTCCAAGTCTAGTCTCAAGTCATAGGTCACAAGCCCAAGTCAAACCTAAAGTCTTTAAGCTAGAGTCCAAGTCTAGTCTCAAGTCATAGGTCACGAGCCCAAGTCAAACCTAAAGTCTTTAAGCTAGAGTCCAAGTCTAGTCTCAAGTCTTTGGTCACGAGTCCAAGTCAAACCTAAAGTCTTTAAGCTAGAGTCCAAGTCTAGTCTCAAGTCTTTGGTCACGAGTCCAATTCAAACCTAAAGTCTTTAAGCT
Organism: Cyclopterus lumpus; assembly: GCF_009769545.1. NCBI lineage: Eukaryota > Metazoa > Chordata > Actinopteri > Perciformes > Cyclopteridae > Cyclopterus > Cyclopterus lumpus. The sequence continues at coordinate 3,171,104 of NC_046979.1, read as the reverse complement.
AGAGTCCAAGTCTAGTCACAAGTCTTTGGTCACAAGTCCAAGGCAAACCTAAAGTCTTTAAGCTAGAGTCCAAGTCTAGTCACAAGTCTTTGGTCAGGAGTCCCAGTCAAACCTAAAGTCTTTAAGCTAGATTCCAAGTCTAGTCTCAAGTCTTTGGTCACGAGTCCCAGTCAAACCTAAAGTCTTTAAGATAGAGTCCAAGTCTAGTCACAAGTCTTTGGTCACGAGTCCAAGTCAAACCTAAAGTCTTTAAGCTAGAGTCCAAGTCTAGTCACAAGTCTTTGGTCACGAGTCCAAGTCAAACCTAAAGTCTTTAAGCTAGAGTCCAAGTCTAGTCTCAAGTCTTTGGTCACAAGTCCAAGTCAAACCTAAAGTCTTTAAGCTAGAGTCCAAGTCTAGTCTCAAGTCTTTGGTCACGAGTCCAAGTCAAACCTAAAGTCTTTAAGCTAGAGTCCAAGTCTAGTCACAAGTCTTTGGTTACGAGTCCAAGTCAAACCTAAAGTCTTTAAGCTAGAGTCCAAGTCTAGTCACAAGTCTATGGTCACGAGTCCAAGTCAAACCTAAAGTCTTTAAGCTAGAGTCCAAGTCTAGTCTCAAGTCGTTGGTCACGAGTCCCAGTCAAACCTAAAGTCTTTAAGCTGGAGTCCAAGTCTAGTCACAAGTCTTTGGTCACAAGTCCAAGTCAAACCTAAAGTCTTTAAGCTAGATACCAAGTCTAGTCTCAAGTCTTTGGTCACGAGTCCAAGTCAAACCTAAAGTCTTTAAGCTAGAGTCCAAGTCTAGTCTCAAGTCTTTGGTCACGAGTCCAAGTCAAACCTAAAGTCTTTAAGCTAGAGTCCAAGTCTAGTCACAAGTCTTTGGTCACGAGTCCAAATCAAACCTAAAGTCTTTAAGCTAGAGTCCAAGTCTAGTCACAAGTCTATGGTCACGAGTCCAAGTCAAACCTAAAGTCTTTAAGCTAGAGTCCAAGTCTAGTCTCAAGTCGTTGGTCACGAGTCCCAGTCAAACCTAAAGTCTTTAAGCTGGAGTCCAAGTCTAGTCTCAAGTCGTTGGTCACAAGTCCCAGTCAAACCTAAAGTCTTTAAGCTGGAGTCCAAGTCTAGTCACAAGTCTTTGGTCACGAGTCCAAGTCAAACCTAAAGTCTTTAAGCTAGAGTCCAAGTCTAGTCTCAAGTCTTTGGTCACGAGTCCAAGTCAAACCTAAAGTCTTTAAGCTAGAGTCCAAGTCTAGTCACAAGTCTTTGGTCACGAGTCCAAGTCAAACCTAAAGTCTTTAAGCTAGAGTCCAAGTCTAGTCTCAAGTCGTTGGTCACGAGTCCCAGTCAAACCTAAAGTCTTTAAGCTGGAGTCCAAGTCTAGTCTCAAGTCGTTGGTCACAAGTCCCAGTCAAACCTAAAGTCTTTAAGCTGGAGTCCAAGTCTAGTCACAAGTCTTTGGTCACGAGTCCAAGTCAAACCTAAAGTCTTTAAGCTAGAGTCCAAGTCTAGTCTCAAGTCTTTGGTCACGAGTCCAAGGCAAACCTAAAGTCTTTAAGCTAGAGTCCAAGTCTAGTCACAAGTCTTTGGTCACGAGTCCAAGTCAAACCTAAAGTCTTTAAGCTAGAGTCCAAGTCTAGTCTCAAGTCTTTGGTCACGAGTCCAAGTCAAACCTAAAGTCTTTAAGCTAGAGTCCAAGTCTAGTCTCAAGTCTTTGGTCACGAGTCCAAGTCAAACCTAAAGTCTTTAAGCTAGAGTCCAAGTCTAGTCACAAGTCTTTGGTCACGAGTCCAAGTCAAACCTAAAGTCTTTAAGCTAGAGTCCAAGTCTAGTCTCAAGTCGTTGGTCACGAGTCCCAGTCAAACCTAAAGTCTTTAAGCTGGAGTCCAAGTCTAGTCTCAAGTCGTTGGTCACGAGTCCCAGTCAAACCTAAAGTCTTTAAGCTGGAGTCCAAGTCTAGTCACAAGTCTTTGGTCACGAGTCCAAGTCAAACCTAAAGTCTTTAAGCTAGAGTCCAAGTCTAGTCTCAAGTCTTTGGTCACGAGTCCAAGGCAAACCTAAAGTCTTTAAGCTAGAGTCCAAGTCTAGTCTCAAGTCTTTGGTCACGAGTCCAAGTCAAACCTAAAGTCTTTAAGCTAGAGTCCAAGTCTAGTCACAAGTCTTTGGTCACGAGTCCAAGTCAAACCTAAAGTCTTTAAGCTAGAGTCCAAGTCTAGTCTCAAGTCTTTGGTCACGAGTCCAAGTCAAACCTAAAGTCTTTAAGCTAGAGTCCAAGTCTAGTCTCAAGTCTTTGGTCAGGAGTCCAAGTCAAACCTAAAGAAGTAAGAAAGAGGTTGCGGTGGTAATTCAAACCCGTGGGACTTTCACCCAGCGCTTCTTTTTCTTTTCTTTTTTTTTAAGTAAACCTACGCGAGACTCGTGCCACACGGTGTGTCACGGCGACTCACCGGCTGATCAGTAGAGATCACATCATGTCATATTGGAGTCACAATGGTTACGCTGTTGAGGTACAATGAAGCTGCTTTAACGGATTAAACTCTCCAAAGCACCACACCTCAGTTAATTCCTTTAATAACGTCCCCGACACGCCGACCGAATTCCATGACCACAAAAGAAATTCTGACGTTGTCTTGTCACACACTGACGGCTCACAACCGTCATGTGGAAGCCCACAACCCGGCTTTGAGGCTACACCACCATGCACGGTAGCTAATATAACACAATATATAATATCGGCACATTTTGAGATAGTTTCCATCTAACGAGCTGCAACATCGGGATGGCTCGAATACATTTAGCATCAGAAATCTAGTCGAATAAAGTTACGTAACATATACAGGGGCCACTCTGGGTACCCTCTCCAAACATATTGTGCATTCAGGACAAAACCAACTCATTAAGCACATCTCCAGGCACTTAGAGAGTAGTTGTATAACACTTACTGCTGATATCTGAGGTGTTAATCATGTGTTCGACATGTGAGGTCACTGAGTTTGTATTTCCTCGTGCAGTTCATGGTGTCGGCCCTATTGCATGGGCTCCCGTGGCTGTTTTTAATGTGTTCAAAACATGTCATAATAAAATATTGCCTAATGAAATGCAGGTCGGTGTCCAGCATCCAAATGTGGCCTCACCAGAATATGTGAAATGAACTCTTTACGGCGCAATGCGTTGCGGTTGCATGCTCACATTAATTGAAGGTTATTTGTAGTTTTTTAATTAAAAACGACCCTGTTGGGACACGGACACTGGTCTCCGGGTGAAAGTCGTGTGTTCGTCCCCTTCCGTCCAACCACGAGTACTCTTTTTTTTTTTTTATGCTCTTCGTAATTCACGCACATTTTTTCAAGGACATTTTCGTGGTCGTTTTACATTTTTCTGTGAGATTACGGGCGCGGCATCCGTCGGCGAAGCCGAGAACAATGCGCTCCCGCTCGATCCTGCAGAGCCCTGAAGCTCCGTCCACTTTTGTTGCACATAATTCCAGTTCACTTGTTTATTTAAAAGATCATTAATATGAAATATGTCACCTGTCAACACCGCATTAGACAAAGCACTCGACGATTAAGTTTTACATTACATTACATGTCATTTCATTTAGCTGACGCTTTTATCCAAAGCGACTTACAACCATACACTGTAGAACAGCTACAGGGAGCAATTCAGGGTTAAGTGTCTTGCTCAAGGACACAACGACTAGTGCGGGGATTGAACTGCCAACCCCCTGATTGAAAGACGGACCTGCTAACCACTGACCCACAGTTATGGTTTGATGTGTTCATACTTCCATCTGAATTTAAGTGTATTTTTAGATGTTATTGCTGTCGTGCTGTTGCAACAGCACAAAAAAATAACAATCTGCATGCGGTTGACATGGAAACACGAGGCCTCCATCCTTATATCGGCAAGTCCTCCATCTTTCTCCTGTTTGTCCTCCGATTGTGGCCCAGAAAGGGAGATCTGAAACCCCCTTTTCCCCCTCCCCCACCCCCCCCAAAAAAATAAATCTCAGTGTAGATGTCCTATTTGGAGTAGTGGGCGGGGCTAACGCTAAACGTGTTTCCTCTGAACGCAGCAGAGACGAGGGCGTTAGCCGCGTTAGCCGCGTCCTCGCGTGGCCTCGGTCGAAATACAGAAGAATGCAGCGTGTCCAGTCCCTCCATTGAAGTGCTCCTCCCACCTTTCTGTCGTTTTTTTATTTCTATTTTTATTTGTTTGTGGGGGCATATCCTCATATATTACAACAAAAAGTTACACTGTATTTGACTGTAAATTGGACCATAATTTCTGTGCAGGTTTTTTATCGTGCGTGCACATTTAATGCGTTACACTTCTACCATGTTAAGTGAAATATGACTCTTGTGTGTCTGCATCTTATTTGCATTTCACGTACATTCAAATACAAACTGACTAGATGGCTCAATATATTTGATATCTCCGGAAAAACTCTGGAAAGTCCTGGGAATTTAAACACCCTCAGTCATCAGCCCCCCGTCGTCTCTTCAATGGGAACCAAATGTTCGAATGTTGACGCGTGAAGGCCGCCCCAAAAAAATATAAAACCTGTTTCAAAGATCTTTAAATCAATACAAGTAATTACATAGAAAACACCTGTAATCTTTTGTAATACGCCAAACTGCCACAATAGTTTGACTTTAGTCAATTATAAACCTCGATGTTGGAAGTACCAATTAAAACCCGTGTCAGCCCGGAGTCATAGTACACGCTGTTCACGTTTGAGCTGATGATAATGATGATGATGATGATGATGATGATGATGACTGGACTTGAGCCAAGTGGGGAGTCGACTTGTGTGCAGCAGCAGAACGCACATCGGCCCATAAAAAAGGGAAAAAGACACAAGTCAGCTCGAGGCTGTTTTTCATCTATTATTGAAAACTGAAACTGTGTCGAGCAATATTCAACAAAAAACCAGGAAACAATTGGAATGGACGGAGCTTAAATTATTGCGCTTGAGTTTTTATTAACGAGCAAACCCCCAAAACTCCACATGTGAAGCCTTTTTTTGAGGGGAGTGGGTGGAGAATCATTTTTAAAGTCTTCTTTTTTTTCCCGTGGTATGATCGTTTGCTTAATTGAAGCGCGAATAAAATGCCGTGGGCCCATTTTTGGAAGACGTGTAATTAAAACTCAATCGTTTGAAACTTCTGTGGCGCCAGTCTGTCGAACAAACGGACCAAATTATTGCGTAAATCTAACAGCAACAAAAAAAAACTTCTTGGTGGACAAAATAATAGAGTTACTACAGAGCCTATAAAATACAAAATGTTGCTTTTTAAAAAAAAAGAGATTTTACTGTTTATTCCTGTTGTTCCTCGGCTGTTTTAGCCTTTTTAGCTCTGCAGGTAGCATCTTCTTTAAGATTGCAACGCCAGTCGGTCCATTGTTCCACAACGTTGGTCTATTGGATGGATGGCCATGCATTGGGGGTGCAGGTCTGGGTCTTGGTGCCCAGATGATGAACCCTTAATGACTTTTCCTTTGGCGCCAACAGGAAGTTGGAAATGTAACCAAATACCTGCAAAACCGATGGCGTTGCCCTCATACGGTGACCATATTGCCTAACCGCCATCAGATGCCTAAGTGTATCGCGTGTGCGCGTGTTTGGCCCTCGTGCGCACACACATTAGGTGTTTTTATTAGATCGGGGGATGACGTACATGTGACCTTCGCTGTGTTTTCATTGCAGGACGCTTTAAGAAGGAAGTTAGCTTTTCTTTTCTACGAGATAAATCAGTGTTGACTTCAGATGGGTTCGGTAACAATGAGTGGACAGGATGGACTAAGACGTTTTCATTGGATTTGTGAATTAAAAAAAACCCTGAGCTGAGCTGAACTTCCTGCTATCTTATTGCGCAACTGGTCTCCCGTTGACAGTCGTTGGAGCCGCACAGGGAATCGTACCAGCGTCTTTTATCACAGCGCGCATGTTACGCCGTGGCGTAAATATGCAGGTCGACCGGTGAGAAGCACTAGACCGGATTGTTTTGTTATTATATTCATTATCATCAGAATCCACAACCGTCCTGTATTTTCTCACGGTTTATAATCTTGGGTTTGACGGCAGTAAACTGAGGCCGTCAGACGATAACGCCCCACTGGTATGTTTCTGCTGAGGTGGTGACACATGTCCCAATCAGGTTTGACAAGTGCACCTGTCAAGGCAATGTTCCCCGTTATGTGGAGACACGATGTGCTGACGAAACGGTTGGCAAGGTAAACAAAGCAAAGATTCACTTAAACTTCGAGAAGAGGCAAAAATAACTCAAAGAGACCCAAAATGACCACATATATACACAAAGCAGCTACAAAGCAACCACAAAGACACGCAAAACGGCTTCAAAGAGACACAAAGTGACCACAAATATACACAAAGTCACTAAAAAGAGAAAACGCGACTACAAAAAGAGGCAACAATACCTCAAAGAGACACAAATATACAGAAAGCAGCTACAAAGACACTCAAAACGGCTTCAAAGAGACACAAAGTGACCACAAATATACTCAAAGCAGCTACAAAGCAACCACAAAGACACGCAAAACGGCTTCAAAGAGACACAAAATGACTTCCAAGAGGTAGAAAAACAAAACAACTATATAGTGTCTCTGATATGTGTTGGTGGGGGCCTCGTGCATGTCTGTGACCAGGGGGGGGGGGGGGGGGGGGGCTGCTGTCTGCTTCCAGACTGCATTCACACACGTCCGCCCTCGTCGGTGCGCGTTGGCGTGTCATCCGTCAGCGCTGACTGACAGGGGGGGGGGGGGCGTTGCGTCACCAGGTGTATCTGTCGCTCGCGGCTGCTTTAATAAACGGCGTCATCGCCGCGAGGATCCCTCAGCTATGCCGAGCACGTGGTTCAACCTTTAAGTGGATAATAGAAGTTATGTGCGTTTTGAGATGAATGGGCCACGTTCGTTGTTTCTGGAGGACAATGAAAAGGCCGAACACGGAGGCATTAGTCAGGTCGCCGTGTTACCACGACGACCGCTCCTCGCCCCCGCTCGACCTGCCGCGACCTGCAATGAAACGCACCAACGTCGTGAAGACCGATTTACACCAATTCATGTAAAAGTAAAAATTAAAAACAAAATTAGCTGCTTATGATTATTTATTGCGTGTGTAGGCGTGTGTGTGTGTGTGTCACTTGTGTGTGTGTGTGTGTGTGTGTGTGTGTGTGTGTGTCACTTGTGTGTGTGTCACTTTAATTTTCTTCATCAAAGTTAAACTACTTTTCTAAATCATTATAGTACTTTTCTTTTCCTTTAGACCGGAGTATCACAAAGTTCTCTCTGTGTGTGTACATGTGTGTGTACGTGTGTGCGTGTGTGTGTGTACGTGTGTGTGTACGTGTGTATGTACGTGTGTGTCTGTGTGTATCTGTGTACGTGTGTGTCTGTGTGTGTGTGTGTGTACATGTGTGTGTATGTGTGTGTGTGTGTACGTGTGTGTACGTGTGTGTGCGTGTATGTGTGTATGTGTGTGTGTGTGTACGTGTGTGTACGTGTGTGTGTGTACGTGTGTGTGTGTGTTTGTGTGTATATGTGTGTGTGCATGTACGTGTGTGTGTGTGTACTGTGTACGTGTGTATGTACGCGTGTGTCTGTGTGTACCTGTGTGCGTGTGTGTCTGTGTGTGTGTACATGTGTGTGTACGTGTGTGCGTGTACGTGTGTGTATGTGTGTACAGTGTACGTGTGTATGTACGTGTGTGTGTGTACGCGTGTACGTGTGTGTGCGTATACGTGTGTATGTGTGTGTGTACGTGTGTGTGCGTGTATGTGTACGCGTGTACGTGTGTACGTGTGTCTGTGTGTACGTGTGTGTGTACGTGTGTGTGTGTACATGTGTGTGTACGTGTGTGTGCGTGTATGTGTGTATGTGTGTGTGTGTGTACGTGTGTGTACGTGTGTGAGTGTGTACGTGTGTGTGTGTGTTTGTGTGTTTACGTGTGTGCGTGTACGTGTATGTGTGTGTACAGTGTACGTGTGTGTGTACGTGTGTGTGTGTGCGTGCGTACATGTGTGTGTACGTGTGTATGTACGTGTGTGTGTACGCGTGTACGTGTGTGTATGTGTGTGTGTACATGTGTGTGTGTGTTTATGTGTGTGTGCGTGTACGTGTGTGTGTGTGTACAGTGTACGTGTGTGCGTACATGTGTGTGTACGTGTGTATGTATGTGTGTGTGTGTGTGTACGCGTGTACGTGTGTGTACGTGTGTGTGTACGTGTGTGTATGTGTTTGTGTACATGTGTATGTATGTGTGTACGTGTGTATGTACGTGTGTGTGTATACGTGTGTATGTGTGTGTTTACGTGTGTGTGCGTGTACGTGTGTGTACGCATGTACGTGTGTGTGTGTGTGTGTGTGTGTGTGTGTGTGTGTGTGTGTGGAGACAATACTCTGCCTGACTTCCTCCAGTTGGTTTTTCCTCCTTTCTCTCAGGTCTCTCAGGTGAGTCCCGCCTCCCTGCACGCAGCCGATTGGACCCCGAGACTCGCGCCGCGCCCCCATTGGCTGCCCGTCGCCGCGGGGTCCATACTTGAGCTCAGGTAAAACCCACCTGCGGCTCCAGAGCAGAAGGGGAGGGCCGTGGAGTAACGACGTAGCTTCTGTTTCAGCCGTCCTTAAGGCGCATTTTAAACCAGCGACGCGCACCTTTAATGTGCTTCATCGTCGCCGACATTCCCCGAGAAGAGAAGCGAACCGTCCCGATGGCAGCGAGGGTTGGACTGGCCATGAATCCGCCGCACACCACCGACGAGAGGGCGGTGTTCACGCAGCTGAAGCCCGTGAGGATGCCCGGAGCCGACGGCGCCGAGGACGCGTCCGTGTTCGAGGACGTCAAACCCGGGGTGAGAGTCGACTGAGCTTTGTGTCGCTGGGGGTGGAGGGTGGTGTGTGTGTGTGTGTGTGTGTGTGTGTGTGTGGGGGGGGGGGGTCTGTTTCTGTATGTCAGAACAGGCCATTTAAAAAAAGGTCGTTTTGATGACAGCGGCGCTTCTCATGACCGTTTAATGAGCCGCGGAGCCGCGTGCGGCTGTTACCTGTGAGAGGAGGCAGCTCACCTGGATCAGCCCAGAGGGTTAAAGTCCTCCACAGACACCTGAAGGAGCAGGTAAAGGTCACCTGGAAGCTGCGGAGCAACACTTGTGTTCCTGTGGTGCAGGTTGGACTGTAGGAGGGAGATTTAAGACTTACACATCTTTTTATTCTAAATATTTAGTGTAATCAGGCCGACTGTTGTGCATACAGCACGTGTATGGGAAAGCAGGCTTATTGTGCACCTGTTGTTATAACCGCTTTAAATTAGGGATTTTTCTTCATATTTTCCTTTTTATTACACACATTTAAGCTTCTTCAGAGGTTTATTCATAGCGCCGACACCTCAAAGGGCTTCAGGTGAAAACATCACAAGCATGGAGAGTGCAAAGTGCAAAAGAAACTCATTATACAGAAGGACTTGCAATTACAGTTAAAATCAGCAATGCAGACGCCGCGAGGTCATCGGACGCGATCACGTGGCGCGGCAGCAGGTTGAGTTTTAGACAACGTCTGCACGGTGGCCTCTTCTCCCGCACGCCGTCTCGGCATATCTGCAGAAGACGATCGGCGAAACGCTCCGATGCCAGACGCGTATGTGGCCGAGCAACTCGGGGTCGCAGAGACAATAGAAGAAAAAGTGACACGACGGTCACAAAAAGAGACGGAAGAAGACTTGAGACTAGAGATTGAGACCATAAACTCATGTTTACAATGTTTACTGAGGGAATACATCAAGAGAAGTAGAGTCATTTATATAGACTTCTATACAACCAGAGGAGTCGCCCCCTGGTGGTCAGGAGAGAGAACGCAGCTTTAACGCATGAAGCATAGACTTCTATACAACCAGAGGAGTCGCCCCCTGGTGGTCAGGAGAGAGAACGCAGCTTTAACGCATGAAGCATAGACTTCTATACAACCAGAGGAGTCGCCCCCTGGTGGTCAGGAGAGAGAACGCAGCTTTAACGCGTGAAGCATAGACTTCTATACAACCAGAGGAGTCGCCCCCTGGTGGTCAGGAGAGAGAACGCAGCTTTAACGCATGAAGCATAGACTTCTATACAACCAGAGGAGTCGCCCCCTGGTGGTCAGGAGAGAGAATGCAGCTTTAACGCATGAAGCATAGACTTCTATACAACCAGAGGAGTCGCCCCCTGGTGGTCAGGAGAGAGAATGCAGCTTTAACGCATGAAGCATAGACTTTTATACAACCAGAGGAGTCGCCCCCTGGTGGTCAGGAGAGAGAATGCAGCTTTAACGCATGAAGCATAGACTTCTATACAACCAGAGGAGTCGCCCCCTGGTGGTCAGGAGAGAGAACGCAGGTCACATGGACAGGTGTGATCATTAGAATCTAACCGCAGCAGTCGAACCTCATTGCGTGTTATTACTCAGTTATTACAATACTTTTCACGTGCACAGGAGCTCGCGTTTTGCATTCATCCTGATTTGTGAAACGCACAACGACACTGATTTGTATAAAATCTTTATTTTTCGGTTGTTGGTTCAAGACTCTCTTTGTTTTCTTTCCTTCGTGCTCCATGAATTAAAACACAAATAAAAAAGGGTCGAGGCCGAAGCTGCAGCTTCTTTTTTTTTTACGGCCCGGAATGACACGTCGTAAAACGGAGAGAGGTACTTTACAGCCGAGATGAACTGCATTGTGGGACTCAACGGAAAAAAAACCTGAACGCAGCTTCTTTTTTTTTTGTCGTCAATCATTCACTCGAGCGTCGTGAGGCGGTCCTCTGATTTTATTCCTGCGACCGCTCACGAGGACACGTTCTAACACGAAAGCATCGACGGCGACGACAACAAACAAACAAACAAAAGACGACATTTCGGCCGTGTTCTCTTCCCCTCTCCGAGTCGCTCGGCGCTTTATGCAAAGCGCGACTCTGTCGGGAACAAAGGAGTCGGCTTAAGTTGAATAGTCGCCCCCCTCAGGCAAATTTAAAGCCGGAGAGGGTTCACCTTACGCTCTCCGTTCGCCGCGAATGTGCAGAGGAAGAACGCATTCCTCACGAGGTCCTCGGGGTCGCTCTCAGTTTGACTCGTTTCTCTCGTCAAGCAGAGTTCTGCCTAAACGCTTTCTCTCTTTTTCTTGTTTTTGTCTTCGTGTCATTGTGTGTGTTTTTCTTTCTTTTCGACCCAGCCGGTGCCGTGACAGCAGTATGTTGCCCGACCTGTCTGAGCACGGCCCGCATATCCGCAGGCCGCCTCCGGGCTGAAAGCCGGGGTGATAAAAGGCCGACCTCGTGAGAAAAGTGAGCGGCTGCCGAGGCCTCGCCGAACAAGCCGGTCTCTGGCTCGCTGGAGTCCGTCTTTTATCCCCCGTTTGTGTGTCAAAAGGTTTTCTCTTTTCTTTTTTTTTTTTCCTGACGAGTGAGTTGTCGGAGAGAGAACTCAATGTTCTATTTTTTTGTGTGTGTGTTGTTGACGTCTGCTGCACACGGGAAAACGTTTTCCAACACTTGTTTATACGTGAGGAGCGTAACAGTGAAGTTGCTTTCGCATTTTTTCCATTAAAGTGGTTTTCTTTAAAAGAGAAAAACCTGCGAGTGTCGATGTTTTGGGTAAACTCGCCTTCTTTTAGCTCCGGTTTTGGTCTCCACCAGCAAATATCTGACACTTAAATGTCCCGGTGAGACCACCGTGATGATTTAAAAGAGGTCAACGTTGAGGGTTTATGTTTCTACATTCACCTGCACTGGATTTTGATGATAACATTATTCACCAGCCTCCATTTCATGAAGGGACGTTGAGTATTTTAGTGTATGAAGAAAACAGTAACACGGTGCACTTTACATCTTCCCAGTGAGACGTCTTAAAAGTCAAAAGCTTAAGATGTTCCTATTTCCTATAGTAAAAATAAATAGTGGCATTGCTTTATGTAGACAATACAGCAATAATAACACAATTATCAACGTTCTGTCAGACTGAAGCGCGTCTGCTCATCAAAACAAGCGTCTCGAGTCTTTTCGACTTTTTTCTTCTCAAGCAGTCGGCGTGTTTTTATTCTGGAATCAATCCTCGGCAGCGATGTCGGAATGAGTAACTGATATGAAACCGACTTCCAGATTCTTTTGTTGTGAACTCACCGACGGGCTTCCTGCGAGACCGAGCGCAGACGGGGGAAGTTACAGAGTAACTTTGCAGGACGTACAGATCCAGAGTGTGTGTGTGTGTGTGTGTGTGTGTGTGTGTGTGTGTGTTGGCGGTCACGCCTAATGATTCCTGAAGATCAATACCACCGATATGGTTTTCAGATTGCATGTTATTTTAACGTCCTGGGATTGTACAGGAGGGGGGGATGGGGCTGGGGGGGGGGGGCTCGGACCAGACCGACCCTGTTCCTCGTCCCGTCTCTGAAACCCTCGGAGGTCTTTTTTTTTCTTTCTTTTTTTTTTTTAAAGGACCTCGTTGACGACGGACATTTTTCATGCCCGCCGAAGGCCGGAATGTTTTTTTTTTTGTTGGTTTGACTAATGATTTGACTTCCCCCGGAGCGCCGCACGCAGCTGCTTTACATGCGAGCGAGCGGCTGCCGGCGGCGAGTCTCAGCTCGCACGCCGATCCTTCACGTGAGGAAGCGTGATTCATTTTGTTTGGCCTCTTCTTTTCGGGGGCTAAACATTTAGAATGAGTGTCTTTTTACTTTTTGGACATCTCTTTTTCTGCTAGTTTGGCATCAATAAACGGGACAAAAAGTATTGCTTCATGATGACTCGAGACATTAAAATGCACATTCCCTCATATCCTTCCTTTCGGGAACGTGGATATTTTAAAGGTCGTAAAATCTCTCTCTTTTTTTTTTTATTGCCTTTTTTGCACAGATGCATCTTAAATGCAGAAAAATGAAAAATAAATTGCATTTCTGGCTCATAAAGAAGCATTTCACATCATCACATATAAACCAGATTCTCCTGCAAGAGCGTCAGTTCCTGAGCAGATCTATCAGAAACCCTCATGACCATCATGACCATCATGACCATCATGCCCACCATGCCCATCATGATCATCATGACCATCATGACCATCATGCCCATCATGCCCATCATGCCCATCATGACCATCATGACCATCATGCCCACCATGCCCATCATGATCATCATGACCATCATGACCATCATGCCCATCATGCCCATCATGCCCATCATGACCATCATGACCATCATGACCACCATGACCATCATGACCATCATGCCCACCATGACCATCATGACCATCATGCCCATTATAACCATCATGCCCATCATGCCCACCATGACCACCATGACCATCATGCCCACCATGACCATCATGCCCACCATGACCATCATGCCCACCATGACCATCATGCCCACCATGCCCACCATGACCATCATGCCCACCATGACCATCATGACCACCATGACCATCATGACCATCATGACCATCATGCCCATTATAACCATCATGCCCATCATGACCACCATGACCATCATGCCCATCATGACCATCCGTCTGGTTAGAAAAACGACTAAAAAAAAAAAGTGAAATCATTTTGCGGTGATCCAAGAAGAAGATAACAATAAAAGAACAAAGAGCGAAGAAATGTGACGACGCCACGAGAGTCGTTACTGACCTCGATAGGAGGAAGTCTGAAAGATGATCTGTGTTGTAGGATTTATGGAGAACAAGAGTTTTAAAGTGACTTTTTTTTTTTGGGTCATGGAGAACTGTTCCCACACATTCATCACATACAGTACGCGTACATATACGTGGGATTTATGAGCACGCAGTATGTTGGGATATATATATCTATATAGATAGATCTATATAGATATCTACGTTTATGGACACTTGTGCGTAAATCATACATTTTGCATAGAAGCATAAAACTCGTATGTTCCAACGACGGTGACTTCAAAGACAAATGCCTCATTTATGTAAAGTGTTTGACTTCTGCACTCACGCGTAATACCAGCATATGTGTTATATATATATATATATATATATATATATATATATATATATATCAATACTCTGTGGATTTTGTCCAGTTAGTGCTCGTCTTTACTCCGTATCTCTCCCTCTATCAGCGGCCATAAAACGTCTCAAAGGTTTTGTTTTCAGTCCGATGACCCCGTCCTGAAGGGGGGGGGGGGGGGGGGGGGGTGGCACGCTGCTATCAGCTATCAGCTCTTGTCTTTTATTTTATGGAGATCCAAAGGCGACTGGACGCCGTTCCTCTGCATTCCTCTGAGCCGTAAAGACAAACTGGCAGACGCCGCCATTTGTTTAGCAATTATCAGGGAGGAGGGGGGAGGGGCCTAATGAAGATGGCCGACCTGGTATCTCGGAGGCCTTTGAAGAAGAGGAGAGGGGTGTTGATATTTATTATTATTTCTATCTATTATTATAAGATGTGTTCGGGCTTCAGTGTGAGTCCTGGCGTACGTGGACGACTTCACAGACGTCCCAATAAGCCGCATTTTGAGATGAAGAGACATTTTGTGTTTCATACTTGGGGGGGAACCCCAACACGTTAAAACACCGATAACGTTTACGGGGGTCGGAGGTTCTCCGTGCAATAAACAAGAAAAAGGGTTCTGTTGGAATGGATGTCAGATTGACTCCATCCCATAAACCAATGAACCTGAAACTGATAAGAGGCTGTTTTGTTACCGGGCAGAAAAAGGGATTCATAGTTGTTCACCGACTATTAACCCGAGTCGCAGCCCGGAGACGTTCGACTTGAAAATCCGACAGACGTTTTTATATATTTATATATTTATATTTAAATATATTTATATGTTCGCCGACTCGCTTCCTGTTGAGGTCGTGAACGTGACTCCCCGGGACGCTTTGTGAAGTTCTTGTAGGACAAACTCTGAATAAACACCCACGTCTTGTTGGCAGGGTTTCACTTTAGCTGTCAGAAATTAAACATAATAATAATAATAATATAATAAATAGGTTTATTTGATTTGAAATGGGGGAGTCATACTGTTCTTTATTGCCCTTTTGTCGCTCTGAAAAGGGAGGAAGAGGAGAGATTTATGGTCTAATTTAGTTTTTAAAACTATTTTTTTATTATTAATTAAAACATTTTTGGGGAAAAAATTACTTGGTGCATTTTCTCTTATTTTGAGAACCTCACAGACAAATGTTTGTGGCAAAGCTGTGAGGGATCGACCTCTCTCTCTCTCTCTCTCTCTCTCTCTCTCTCTCTCTCTCTCTTGAGGTTGAGGGCGAGCGGGATGGACAGCGGGTGACCGAGGGCACCCGAGGGTGACGAGGGCACCCGAGGGTGACGGGGGCACCCGAGGGTGACGGGGGCCGCTCTGTGTCCACGGTGGGGCTCTCGGGAGGGAAGAGGGGAGGAGACAGAGAGCCTGTTGTTTGTTTTCCTCGGTAAATAACCCGGACCTTAATTTACAACCTGACGCACACAAACACACAAACACACACACACAAACACACACACACACACAAACACACACACACACACACACACTCATTCTCTCCTCATCCTCCTCTCCTCCTCCTCCTCTGCTCTCCTCACACTCTCCTCCTCCTCCTCCTCCTCTGCTCTCCTCACACTCTCCTCCTCCTCCTCTGCTCTCCTCCTCCTCCTCTGCTCTCCTCACACTCTCCTCCTCCTCTGCTCTCCTCATCCTCTCCTCCTCCTCTCCTCCTCTTCTCCTCACACTCTTCTCCTCCTCTCCTCACACTCCTCTCCTCCTCTCCTCCTCCTCTCCTCACACTCCTCCTCCTCTTCTCCTCACACTCCTCACACTCCTCTCCTCACTCTTCTCCTCCTCTCCTCCTCCTCTCCTCCTCCTCCTATCTGTCGTCACTGTGACCATCAGATTGTTTTTGTCTGCCACGTCTATTTTTAAGTTTCCTTCAGACTTTGTTTTGGTTTTGTTCGCTTTTATTTTCGAACTGCTTCCATCGGCCACACCCTGTGTGTGTGTGTGTGTGTGTGTGTGTGTGTGTGTGTGTGTGTGTGTGTGTGTGTGTGTGTGTGTGTGTGTGTGTGTGTGTGTGTGTGTGTGTGTGTGTGTGTGTGTGTGTGTGTGTGTGTGTGTGTGTGTGTGTGTTGTGTGTGTGTGTGTGTGTGTGTGTGTGTGTGTGTGTGTGTGTGTTTGTGTGTGGTGTGTGTGTGTGTGTGTGTGTGTGTGTGTGTGTGTGTGTGTGTGTTGTGTGTGTGTGTGTCTCTAAAAGGAGCGACTCTCTGCATCACAGACTCTGAATGACACACACACACCTGTTTTTGTGCAGAATCACCGACTCATCATTTATAATCTAAAGATAAAATAAATAATAAATGCTTCTGTCTGTATAAACAATCGTCGTCAGTGTAAATACTCTCACCTGTTTGATTGTTGACCTCTGATGAATCACATCTGCTGTGACTTCAAATCTGTGTGTGTGTTTATTTTAACACTTCTGTCTTGTGGCTTGACTGCATCTTCATATCTTTTTCCCAAAATAAATAGAAAATGGAGCTCACTTCTTGTGTCCCGAGTGGATTTTTAATCCGGTGGGACGGTGTCGGGCTGGCGATTTATTTATATTTATTTATTTTGTGATTTTTAAAATACTTTTGGCTGCTTGTCGGGGGCAGCGAGCTCCACTGGGAAGCAGGAATGTGAGGTATGAAGGAGGAGGAGGAGGAGGAGGAGGAGGTCCTGGTACCAACTTCTCTAAAACCCCTTTTTCTTTTATCCTCTTCTCCATCGTCGTCCCCGACATGCGGTGCCTATCTCTCTATCAGCTGGTGGCACGCGGCCACGTCACCTCCGCCTTATCGCCGCCTGCAGCCGCACGTTAATCTCACTAAATAATAATTCCAGCGGTTAAACAAATATTCAATCTGCGTCGAACAAATACGGAAACAGTCGCCGGGCCGCCGAGGATGTTTTCAGTGTTTTACCGAAAAAGCTTAAAAAATACGAGTCACGGGATTTTTTTTTTTTTAAGATGCACAGCTGAGATTTTTTTGCTCCGAAAAACAGGAAGAGCTCATTTCTGTCGTTTTGCAACAAAAAAAAGACCCGACATTAAATAATTCACGTCTGTGGAACAAGAAATATTAATTTACTTATTTATTCCCTCACGTATGTAAACATGAGTTTATGGCCTCAAGTCTTCTTCAACACAGCGTGATGTTCATTTAGTAAATTATGGTCCATTTAAGAGAATAAATAGAGCATAAAGCAGGGGACGCTTTAGGGCGGGGCTTACTGTGATTGACAGTTCAGTCCAAATATGGTCACCTCTATTCGACGACCGTAATTAAAATGCACGTAATTATTAGATTTTTGTTTTGGCTCTCCTCCTCCTCCTCCTCCTCCTCTCTTCTTCCTCCAGTCTATGATTGAATAAAAACTATTTTCACTCTTTTACAACAATGGCGGGTCGTCGTGAATGGCTTCCTCTAACTCCGCCCCTCCTCTGTTCCTCTGCAGGTCCGATTGGAGTTGGACAAATACCTCCCGCCGGTCAACAGCCCTCTCCTGAGCAACCTGATCGATTCCGTGGACAGGAAGTACCGACGGGACAGCGCCTCCGTGGTCGACGACTTCTTCTCCGAGGACAAGGGCGCCGCGCCCTACAGCCTCAACATCAACTTCATCCTGCCCAACACCACCCACCTGCGCACGGGCCTCTACCGGTCCAACGCCAGGACTCTCACGCCGCAGCAGATCAAGACGGAGCCCGGGCTGGAGGTGCCCTGCTCCGGCACCCAGGCCCTGCCGGACTTCACCTCCGTCTTCAGCGTGCCGCCCGTCGTCAACAACGTGTTCATCAAGCCGGACATGAGCTCCGGCGCGGCGTCCGGTGTCCCCGCGGCATCCCATAATCAGCAGCATCAGCAGCAGCAGCAGCAGCAGCAGTCAAATCTGGACACGGAGCTCCACATCGGACCCCCGGCCCCCCAGTCGCAGGTCTACCACATGCCCGTCACCGGCTGCGCCGACCTCACCATGACTCTGTCGCACGCCAGCCCGTCGGCGCACGCCTCCACGAGCGGCAGGACCATGCTGAACCTGTGCAACGTTGCGTCGCCACCGGCGACCAACGCCAACTACATGATGGCGGAGCACCAGCTGGCGCAGCAGCACCACCACCACCACGGTTACTACCAGGCCTCGCCGGCCAACTCGTCCCAGCACGCGGCGCCCCACAGCCTGCCGCCCTCGCCGCCAAACTCCCAGCCGGGGAGCCCGGACGGCCAGGCGGAGCTGCTCAGGTTGGCGCCGCCGCAGCTCCCGCCGCCGTACCAGCACCGCCTGGACGGGATAAAGGTCACGGGCTTGTCTCCGCACGCCATGCTGATGACGCACGGACAGGGAGTCCTGACGGGTCCCAAGTACAACAGGCGGAACAACCCGGAGCTGGAGAAGAGGAGGATCCACTTCTGCGATTACCCAGGTCTGTGTTTCACAGTAAAGCCAGACGGGGCCCCGGGGGTTCGATTCCCGCGCTAGGCGGGCCTTCCTGTGTGGTTCTGTGCATGTTCTCCCCTCGCGGGTTCTCTCCGGCTTCCGGACATGCAGCTTAGTGTTAGTTTACGGCCCCGCAGGTGTAGATGTGAGCGTAGACGTTGGGTCTACTGCGATGGTCCGGCAACCAGTCCAGGGTTAGGGGGGGGGGGGGGGGGGGGGGGGGGGGGGGGGGGGGGGGGGGGGGGGGGGGGGGGGGGGGGGGGGGGGGGGGGGGGGGGGGGGCTCCACAACTGACCCACTGGTTCAGGTTGGAACCGGTTTGCTGATGACATCGCCTGAAATGGAGGAAAAGGAGGCGTTTCCGTGCACACAAACTGTCGGGTTCTTACCTCTTACCGGGGGAACTTGTGCTAAACTTTAATACTTCACAATCTCAAAATGGATCCCTTTTATTAACAGTCTCTCTCTCTCTCTCTCTCTCTCTCTCTCTCTCTCAGGCTGCTGCAAAGTGTACACCAAGAGCTCTCATCTGAAGGCGCACCAGCGGACGCACACAGGTAGGAGAACAGGTCTCCGGGGGCTTTCATTTGAAGTGGCGTTCATCTCTCTGCTATCGGCCTTCTGGAGCCCCAGGTAGTCCCAGGTGGGAGGTAGTACTTCCCTAAAGGGATGTAGTTCCTTGGACTAAAAAGGTTTAATATTGCATTTAAAAGACTGACTTTGAGCACATGTTGTATGATTTGATGCTCTGGGCTCCGATCAGTTAATGCAAGCTGGCTGATTTTAATTATTTATTATATTGCAACAGGTGGCTGGATTGTGTGATTGGAGGTTCAGTCCCTAACTGATAGCTATGGGATTGAAAATGGTAAATAAAAACCTTTTTATATGCTGTAATGTGTAAAACTCGTCTCTCTCAGGCGCCATCTTTTACTCTGAGGTGATGGTACTTTTACTCGATTTTAATAAATCATTTATTCTTAACTTAAATGTGTAAAAGAAAACGTTTTTTTTTTTTAAAAATCCCATTTTAAGTTCTGAGAATCTGGTTCTTTTTCTGTCGACAACGACGAGGATTTTGGAAGAAGTTGCACAAAAAGCCCTCTTGTGAAATCACATTTATCTCAACTAATCCCGCGGATTGAGCTCCGGCTTATTCATTATTCATTTGTACTTTTTTTCCCCCATATTTTGTCACATTGCCGGTTTCGATGCAGCCCGGTGACTAAGAGCAAAGACAACACAGGAGCCAAAGAGCTCTCACATGCTCGTACCTGTACCTGGAACAAAGAGGGCGGAGGGGGAGGAAAGGGGGGGAGGAGGGGAGGGAAGACGTGCTGTTAGAACGAAGGCCAAACCAGTTACTCTAGCTTTTCAGTCCTCTTCTTGAGGGGGGGGGGGTTGTGTTTCCCTTCTGTAAGATGAAACCTGTGGACTCCCGGCAGCGTCAGACCTGGATTTTGGAGATTTACTCATGCGATTTAAAAAAAAAAAAGCGCGAGAGAGAGAGAGAGAGAGAGAGAGAAACCGGTCTTGCTATTGTCCCGAAATAGATAAGATGAAACTTTATGACGGGGAAGTCGGGCCGTGGCAGCGGGACACGAATATGAGAAGAGTAAACAAAACTGGGAGGTTTCTGTTTAATGGCCACGCAGGGTTGAGTTACACTCATTCAGACCACTCTGTCGTTGACACACCGCCATAGTTGACTCTTCTTCTTAATGCACGGCTGCACCTGGAGGAGGTTTTTTTTTGTATTAACATGATATCAAATTAATCAAATTGCCCAGCTGTTCCGTGTTGTTTCTTTATGCACGATGTGACCATTTAATATTTCTTACTGACCGACACATTCATATCAGTATATGTGCTACACAGTTTGACGGAGATCTAATGTGTTATTAGTGACCAACTTTTTGGGCTTTTGATCCCCCACCCCCTGTTATTTTACTACAAAATCCATGATCTAAGGGCGTACTTTGCAGCGCTGTACATTTGCGATTGTAAACCGCACAAAGGAATCTATTTTAAGCGTACAATGAGGAGCACGATCGCCGACTGGAACGCGACACGGCGAGAACAAAACGCGGGAATCCGAACCGGCGACCGAGCGAAAAACCGGACTCGTCTTGTTTTTATTTCATTCGGGTGACGACGACTCGTTTGATTTCAGTCGTATTCTGCCTCTTCTCCCTGTAAAGCGGTGATCTGGATGTTTTCCCCCCGTCGCTGTCGCTCCTGAACCGGTTCATCTCGTGTCTTCCGGTAACGGACGAGGTTTTATTCTGCATCCTCTGAACTGCGGAGTGCCTCAGGGCTCCGTCCTCGGTCTCCTTGTTATTTTCAATCCGTGTGCTTCCTCCAGAACAAATCTCAAAGGTGAATAATATTTGAACTCGCATTACATTCATGACTGTGACTTGTCAAGTCGGCCGCTTCTGCGTGTTTTCTTTCTTTCTTTCTTTTTGTTCTCCGCTTTTGTCTTTTCCAGAGTTGATTAATGAAGTTCTCTGTTTGCCCACTCGAGTGGTACAGCCTGCTCACACCTTCAGCTCACACCGTCGACTATCCAGCAAAGAGACGACAAACCGTAACATAACATCAGAGAAGGAAATGCAAAATATAAAAGAAAAAGGAAAACGTCGACGTTTGAGAGGCTGAAACCAGTAAATCTTAGCAGGAAAGAGGAAGTGTGTGGCCGTGGATCCACTGATGGGTAATGCTTTCCACTCTAGTGTGTCTGTGTTGGCATGGATGTGCAGCCAGAAGAAGCTTTTCTACAGTTTATTCACGCCGTCGCTATAGTTATAGTTATCGACATGTTGCAGCAACGTTCTGTCATCGGCCCATTTCTGTTGGTTACGACTCACTGGGAGTGAGGTATTACTGTTCTTTCCTTAAGGCCGTAGTATGAGGAAGTTCTCTGTCTGTGTGTGTGTGTGTGTGTGTGTGTGTGTGTGTGTGTGTGTGTGTGTGTGTGTGTGTGTGTGTGTGTGTGTGTGTGTGTGTGTGTGTGTGTGTGTGTGTGTGTGTGTGTGTGTGTGTGTGTGTGTGTGTGTGTGTGTGTGTGTGTGTGTGTGTGTGTGTGTGTGTGTGTGTGTGTGTGTCATCAAAGTTAACCTACTTTTCTAAATCAGTTTTCTTTTCACAAGAAAGTCAACTATTTACTTAAAAGTGCACCGTTTTGGAAGTACTACTTTACTAATGTATATTAACTGTATGCTAATTTGTACTTCACTTTTTTTATGTATACTTTTTAAAGTTCAAATGTACTTTTCAGATTAAGATTTTACATAGAAAATTATAAAATATGACTCATTGCTTTACCCTTAAAATAACCAGTCGTGTTTAAGCAAATTTAACCGTTATTAATGCGATATTATTAATGGGAAGAGCATCTTTTACCGCGGTGCCTTTTGATTGTCGTTTAACGGTACGGCCGCTCTCTCTCCAGCGTCATATCCACACCGCCTCGTTTCAACTTCATAAATCATAATAATAAATATTATCACAATAGTAAATAATACAAGTTAAGCTCAAAGCGGTCGCTCATTCGTCGACAAAATGCACAAAAATAGATTCTTGAATAGTTTGAACTCAAATGTGTATTTTATAATGGTCATATTTAAACGTCATATTTGTGTTAGTGTTCTGCGTTGCTAACGGCTAAACGTCTACGGGGGGGGGTGCGGAGCTTCGCTCTCGTGTTGTTGTTGTTGTTTTTTTTCCGCTCGACGACGGTTGGGCCGCGAATACAGGAAACGGCTTCGAGGCGTGAACCACCTGTCGAGGTGGGAGCCCATCGCTACCTGTGGCCATTGACTGCTCATTAGGCCCCTCCCACCTGTACGGAGGAGGGGGGGGGGGGAGGGGGGCAACCTTGACTGTGGACTCAGCAGCTATTTGAGCTCTGCACGTCGACTTTTGTGATTTTGTGTGTGTGTGTGTGTGTGTGTGTGAGTGTGTGTGTGAGTCTGTGTGTGTGTGTAAAGAACAGAGTGCTATCGGCCTGATTAGGGAACCCTCCAGCCCTCTTCACAAACACTAACGGAGCTGATAAAGCCGAGAGGCCCACAAAGAGTTTATGGGCGAGCCGGAGCGTGTTTGCTCTTTGACTCAAAACAGATGATTGTAAAAATGTTAATATCATACTGCTCGATGTTTTAAAGGAGCCTGCGAGCGGTCAAAGAAATACGTTAGCGTGCAGTTTTCGAAGATCTGGGTATTTTATCATTTAGGAAACTGAATAAAGTTGAATGTTGTCAGTCTGAGTGACGACGTGAATTGATTTGAAGGTAATCTGACGATTCGGTACGTATCCTGACGAAGTTACGATACAATACGTCGCAATATAATAAAAAAATTAGCGGATTTGAGGAAATGGTATAAAGAACAAGCCACCGTAGTATTATAATCAGAACATTCATCAATCAGGAAGCTACTTATAATAATATATATATGTATATAATCTGAGTAAAGGAATAAACGTTTACCTCTATCAGGATTCTTTCGGTAAACAAATCAAGTAAATACAAACGCGTAATTGTGCGTATTTCATAGCTATTGATTCACGGTTCACAATCGATCGTCGCAAAACATAACATTATGATGCTCGAGTGTATCCATATTTTTTCCGACACCACTGAACAAATACAGTGAAAGAATAAAGGGAAACAGCACTCCCATTTTATTTATTTTAGTTTGATTCAAACCTCATTTTGTCTTTTATTTTAAAGAAATAATTCTTCAATTATCAGAAGAGAAGTGTATAAGAAGTATGTGTGTGTGTGTGTATATATATATATATATATATATATATATATATATATATATATATATATATATATATATATATATATATACTTACAAAAGTCACGTCAACGTTTAACAAAAGCTTTTTTTGTCCCACAGTGATGAATGTAAAAGTGTGTGTGTGTGTGTGAGACTCTGTGTTTGTCCATTATGGGTCACGACGTATTCAATAACTCATTAGTGTTCATGTGCCTTTGTGTTTGAGAGAGAGAGAAATAATAGTTGATCAAACAGCTGCTGTCTGTCTTTTTAAAGGCTTCCGAGCACCCAAATAATTCATCCATAAGAGAAGAAGAGAAACGTTCAAAACCAACCAATCACGGCCGCCAGCTGAGACCAGAGACGAGCCGCGTTGGATGGACGGGTTGTTTTCACCTGACCTTCTGGCAGCTTGTTTAGGAATATATACCACTCAAGTGTGTTTGTTCTGTGCGTGTGTGTGTGTGTGTGTGTGTGTGTGTGTCGTGTTTCACCAGCCCTCCAGGATAATAGTCTGTGCTTTTGACCCCGACAGCGCAGCTATAGAGCAAAGCCAAACACACCTGCTGCTGCAGAGCCTCAGCCTTTTTATATGGAGACATTTGTACTGCACCTCTACACACACACACACACACACACACACACACACACACACACACACACACACACACACACACACGGAGAGCGATTAACTGTAGAAACAGGATATCGCCCTGGTGGGGGTCTGGAGTGCCTCTGATGTTTGCGGTTGAGCAGCTTGTTGGATTTTGGCGTGTTTAGAATACATTTAAAATGTTTGTTGGAGTATTCAGTTTTAGAAATAATTGTTTTCTCCCACCCCCCCCCCCCCCCCACCTCTGTGCTCTTTGGACCCCCATTGCTCCGCTAATGGCTGTCACCGGGTGATTGATGGCCAATAGCAGAGGTTATCTAATCAGCACTAACGAGGTCCACGCCGCTAACGAGCGCCTGATGACCCAAACGGCCAAACTCCCTCAACGCCGGCTGATTAAAAAAAAAAAAAAAAGAGTTTCCTTCTGGGACGTTTTTCAACCATTTGGAGATTTTTTTGTGGCATTAATGTGAGGGAACTCCATGGAAAATACAAAAAAAGACGCATGAAGCGATCAATTAAAAGATGAACACATACTTCACGACTCTGGAGATTTCTACTATTCACCAAAAGTTTTCATTAGAATATGGCTCATTTGCATATTCAAACGTGACATTTCAGAAAACTTGTAATACAAAAAAGAAGTGCGTTGATGTCAATAATCAACCTGTGAAGTTTAATGGTGATATGTGCTAGTTTTTTTTACCCCATCCACCAAAATGTGTGTAATATAACTTTAATCTCTTTTAAAGGAAGTTTTCTCTAAATCAGTTTTCTCCACTTCAGCAGCTCTCACACCCACCAAACTTTACACTTTCAATCCTACATATATGCTGAATGATTTCACAGAGCGGTTTGTTCGTATATTATTCACAGCCAGATGTATACAACATTTATTACTAAAAACATGGAGAAAATCCATGTTTTTTTGTCTGTTTTTACAGTATTTTCTGATTTCTGGAGTGAAACAAAGAGACATCCAAAACCAAACTTCAAGACGTTATAAAAAACATTCTCTGTGACACATGAAAGTGTTGACGTTGAGTCGTGTTGTTTCTGCTCATTCCTTTCATTGATTCTCTTGACATTCATTTTCACCTCTCGCTATGAAAGATGACTTTTCTTCCCCCGCCGTGTGCACGCCCACCTATTCAACGGAGCTTTTTATTCTCTTTGTTGATGATTAGCTCACTGTGTGGCAACACAAATGTCAACGACTGGGTGGGGTGGGATAAGTGTTGTGTTAAGACCTTGGCTCGTTGTTCCGGGTTCTTATTTTTATCCACAGCTATTCCTTATAACTACAACGTAGCGCTCCCGTCCGTCGCTGCATCTCAGTGGTTTTTAAAATGACGTACGTTCATTGTTTTACGTGCGTGTTTGAGATTAAAACTCGTTAAAACACTCTGAAACCCCTAAAGCACACTTTACTCTTTGTGGCCTTGAGTTTCACAATAAAAGTCCTGCATCTCTATGGAAGCAGCAGTAACCCAATTACAGTGCCGGGAATCATAAACAATTAAAAATACAAAATAAAGGCGATTTTATATGAGACATAGTATAAGAGTTTGTTGTGCTTTTCTGATGTTCGTCACACGCGATGTGTCCAAGGAACGTTGAAAAGATGAAAGATCTGACAATAATGACGTGGTTTTTTTACAGCTTTACACACAGTTTATTTTTGGTTTAAAGAAAACGTATTTGGGGTCGAGAGTATAAAAAAGTAAGAAGCAAAAATATCTAAGTTTATAAAAAAATACTTATGTGTTTATCCACTGTGATACAAATATACGTGTGTGTATGTGTATGTATATGTATATATATATATATATATATATATACACATATATATATATACACATATATATATATACATATACGGTCCAACTGTTGAAATTTGTTAATCGATATATGAATGTTTTTTTTATGCACAGCCCTTTCAGCTACAAAGTATGAAATGCGTCATACAAATAAACATGATTATTTTTATTATTATTATCCAAACAGGCAGGGTGCATTGAAGTGTGGACACATAATTATAGACGTCACTTAAAAGAGAATAAAACCGCAGACAGGCAGGAAACAAGGTTTTTCTTTAATTTCCCACATAAATAAACACACACACACATTGGTTGTTCAAAAGGTGTGTCGTAACAACAAAGATGTAATGACACAAACACGCACAGCGGTTGCAGCTGTCAGCTCCTCGCCAACTGCACTACGCACAAATTTAATAACGAGCCTTCATTATATTAATTGATCGTGTTTATGCCTGCAACAGTGTATCTTTTTTAATTCGTGAATGAAGCAACAAAGTCCTCTTTTGAATCGAGTAAAGACATGAGGAGCATGATTTATTGCTGCTATTAGTGTGTTCGTGTGTGTGTGTGTTCGTGTGTGTTCGTGTTCTCTGACGGTAGTTGAGCCCCTCCGTGTGATTGTCATCTCTCCGTTCAGCTTCATGGAGATAAGCCGAGTGTTTACAAGTTAAAAAAAACACAAACTAAAAGCTCTCGCCCACGCCGCCAACTGCCATTCACCCTGTTTAGAGACGCACTTTATTGTGAAAGGACGTTTTCGTCAAAAAGTCATTGAGCAATTTAACTGTTATTTGGTTGTTTTTCTTGCATCACCGTGGTTACTGTTCTCAAAGCTTACGGATCAACGTGCATTTACCGCCTCACGAAATGTGTTAGACGGTTATGTTACGTGTGACGGGTACATGCTCGGGTGTTTTTAAATAAACTTCCAACGAAGGTTTTTAGGTTTACTTACATGAAAGTAAACCAAAGTACTTGGTTTACACAATGAAAGTACTTGGTTTACTCAATAAAAGTACTTGGTTTAGGCAATGAAAGTACTTGGTTTACACAATAAAAGTACTTGGTTTAGGCAATGAAAGTACTTGGTTTACTCAATGAAAGTACTTGGTTTACACAATGAAAGTACTTGATTTACTCAATGAAAGTACTTGGTTTAGGCAATGAAAGTACTTGGTTTACACAATGAAAGTACTTGGTTTACTCAATGAAAGTACTTGGTTTAGGCAATGAAAGTACTTGGTTTACTCAATGAAAGTACTTGGTTTACTCAATGAAAGTACTTGATTTACTCAATAAAAGTACTTGGTTTACACAATGAAAGTACTTGGTTTAGACAATGAAAGTACTTGATTTACTCAATGAAAGTACTTGGTTTAGACAATGAAAGTACTTGGTTTACTCAATAAAAGTACTTGGTTTACACAATGAAAGTACTTGGTTTAGACAATGAAAGTACTTGATTTACTCAATGAAAGTACCTGATTTACTCAATGAAAGTACTTGGTTGAGGCAATGAAAGTACTTGGTTTAGACAACGAAAGTTCTTAGTTTACACAATGAAAGTACTTGGTTGAGGCAATGAAAGTACTTGGTTTACTCAACGAAAGTACTTGGTTTACACAATGAAAGTACTTAGTTTAGGCAATGAAAGTACTTGGTTTACTCAATGAAAGTACTTGGTTGAGGCAACGAAAGTACTTGGTTGAGACAATGAAAGTACTTGGTTTACACAATGAAAGTACTTGGTTTACACAATGAAAGTACTTGGTTTAGACAACGAAAGTTCTTAGTTTACACAATGAAAGTACTTGGTTGAGGCAATGAAAGTACTTGGTTTACTCAACGAAAGTACTTGGTTTAGACAACGAAAGTACTTAGTTTAGGCAATGAAAGTACTTGGTTTACTCAATGAAAGTACTTGGTTTAGACAACGAAAGTACTTGGTTTAGACAATGAAAGTACTTGGTTTAGACAATGAAAGTACTTGGTTTAGACAATGAAAGTACTTGGTTTAGACAATGAAAGTACTTGGTTGAGGCAATGAAAGTACTTGGTTGAGGCAATGAAAGTACTTGGTTTACACAATGAAAGTACTTGATTTACACAATGAAAGAACACTGGTTTCCTGGGTGAAAGTCTGTGTTTGTCGTGCTTGTAAATTGCCAACACCCTCTCCTCTCTCTCCCTCTCTCTCTCTCTCTCTCTCTCTCTCTTGCAGGCGAGAAGCCGTACCGTTGTACGTGGGAGAGCTGCGACTGGCGCTTCGCCCGATCGGACGAGCTCACCCGACACTACCGGAAACACACCGGAGCCAAACCCTTCAAGTGCATCGCCTGCAGCCGCTGCTTCTCGCGCATCCGACCACCTGGCGCTGCACATGAAGCGCCACCAGAAATTAACCGACGTCCAGACGTGACGGGCCACCTGAACGTAACCCACGCGGTAACCGGAATCATCCCTGTGCACACCACACACACCACACAGACAGAGACACACACTCTGATGCTCCATGCTAATGCTAGTAGACGGCTAACGGTGTCCTGAGTAAAAGAGAAGTGCAAGAAAAAACGATTTGAAACATCAGTTGTGGACATTTCAGGCAAACTTGTCTTAACTCTCTGAACGCCCAAACACTCAGTTCCGTGCCATAAATCATATAAAAAGTGAATTCAAATTTTTTTTTTACACAACGATGTATTCAAGGAACGTCAGAATGTGCACCCCTTTGATAAATGGTGTAATTTCTTTATTTTTCTTTAAGAAAAACAACGTGCTTTTTCAGAAACTGCCGGCTGGTTTTTGGTTTCAGAGTGTTCGTTTGTTTTTCGTGCGGCTGCGAACAAAACTATTAATTACTGAGACGATACCGGCCGCCTGCTGTCAGTCAACACGGTGTGAGCTGGAGTCTTAACACCAGAGCTAATGATCCACCGGGGGCTCAGAGATGATTTGGGTGTCATCACTAAACAGTTGAAAACATGCACTGGTCCAACTGGTACAAACACACGTTCACACACACTGACACTCACACACACACTCGACATGCATTACCTTCTGCAAAATATGGGTCATCGGACTGCGGCGTCAGCCTCCTTCTGATTACATCGTGGAAACACTTTCTTCTCTTGTAACAACATCAACATGAACTGTTGAGTTCCCATAAATCTGCCACCATCATCATCATCATCATCATCATCATCACTGCCCACCATCTTTTATCACGACGTATGAACTTTCCAGGAGCGGTGGAGATGTACGTCCCTCCGTCCTGCCGTTGTAAATACCTGTTTATATACGTGTGCATATGTGTGTGTCGGAGAATACAAAGAATGTTAATGAGGATTTATACTTGACAACTTTTTCATTTTTTACATCAAATGTTAATATGAGTAATATTTCCATGTTGAAATTCCTTTTAAGGGTCTTAAGTAAACAAATAATCGACGCCAATCCGAGAACCTCTCCATGGAAAAGTTAATGATCACCTAGCCTGTTTCAGCACAGGTAATACCTGTCGAGTTCGAGAGAGAGCGGAGGGATTCGTCAATGTTTGTATCCGTGACACTTCCCGTTGCCACGGCGACCGAGCTCCTCTGACGGCAGTTGCTGTTTTGCTCGCCGTTTCTTTTTTTTTTTCGCGCCGGGGTTTTTCTTTTCTTTCCTTTTTCTTTTTCTCCTGTCTTTGTTCAACACTTCAACTGGATGGAGACCGCCGGGCTGATCGGCCCGTTACGTAATCATGATTGATGACGGATCGCCTGTAGGCCGGTCGGGCCGGCAGATTTAACGATCACCTCGTTGCATGACAGCCAGCTGCATTCTTCTAGGGGGGGGGGGGGGGGTTAAAAGGTTTTAAAGTCACTGCATTTCTTTGCGGTGGCATAGCTTGAATGTTTGCCAACAACAGGAATTACAAGAGGAACAAATCGAGAGTGGACGTCTCCATTGTTGTTCTCCATCGGACGCCTTTTTTTCTCTTTTAGCTCGATTTACATGAAACGATGTAAGCGTGACGATCTTCTGGCAACTTTAAAGGTCTTCCCGGCGGAGCTCGAAACGATCGTCAATGAACAAAAAAAAATCCAGAACGAAGCAGAGAAATACCTGAATTATAGTTTCAGGTATTTTATTCACTGTTTCTATCACTTTGTAAGAATGTGTGTGTGTGTGAGAGTGTGTTTAATGTTTTCTTCCCAAAGAAACAAGTTCTCCCGTCTCTCTCTCAAAGGAGCGAGCGCTGACCACCCACTGTGTACATAACTGTAGTTTTCAGACTTTGTAAATATTGTTGTTGTTTTTTTATTCCCTATTATAATATTAATATTTCTTTTTTTTTTTTTTTTTTTTAAACTAATGGGATTTTAGATCGGTTGGACGTGAATGCTCGTTTTAATTTAGTTTTGATACTCGTGTGTAAGAGAATTTATCAGTTTTATGTACAAACTGTTAAGAACAACGGTGCTTTTCTTTTCCCGTTTGTGCAAAACGCTGCAATGAAATAATAAAAAGGATTCATAAAATAACAGCACGTTGTTTTCTCGTTTCGTTGGACTTTGAGCATGAAGCTATCGCTTCAGATTTACGGAGCGTTTCAGCGTCTTCCAGCCCGCAAATGTTCTGTTCTGATTCACTGTCGTCAACCCAGGAACACGAGGAACACGAGGAACACAGGAGAACCTGAGGAACCCGAATATGGCTTCGCCTTCTAACCAGCTAATGGAGAGAGTTATTCACCAATTTGTTTTAACGGGAAAAGTAAAATAATGTCTTTCTTTCCAGCTAACGTCAACGCCAAGTAATCTCCGTGTCACGTAAATGTTCGTCAGAACAAAACCGCATCCCAGTTAGCCGCCAAAGAAACATCTCAAACGAGCACCAAAAGCGTCTTTTTAAATCAGTAAATGAGAATTTAGTCGTACGGAAATCACAGCTACTGTCTGCCGTGTGTTAGAATCCGCGGCTTTGCTTTTACTGCTGTAAATCGTTGTTAATCGTGTCGGATGAGTCACACGTTGGCTCATCTTCCAAACAATTTGATTGTCTTAAGCACACGTGGTTTTTTTATTAGATTGGATTAGATTTTTTATTTTTTTTTGCATGACTGCGGTAACATCCTGAATAGTGGGGGAGATAATAGATTGGGGTCAAAACATTAAAAAAAGAGGATATTGACAATAAAGACAGAGAGGAAGCAGTCTATAAGCATGCATTGACTGTTTTAACCCTTCATGGTCAGAGGCACCTGAATATGTTTGACAGCAAAAGAACATGGCGGTCTGACGGATGGGGGAAGAGTAAGACGGAGTATGAAAGGTATGAAAGGCATAAAGGGCGGTGAGGGTGGAATCCACCGCTTTATGGAGCTGGCAGCGAAAGTAATCTTCGTGTTTGTGCTAAGACGTGTTCATCAGATGTTCCTCATTCTCTGGGTCAACGCCCTCAGCGTTTACACGTAATGTTCTCAGGAGTGTGAGTTTCCTTTCTCGGCATGTCATGAAGCACTTGGATCCAAACGGCGGTGAATCCACAGTTCGGCTTGTGTTTTCTTTAAAAGGCTCATGACGACGAGATATTGATTGTTCCACCTCTTGTTTTAACCTCAACATCCTAAACCCAGCCATCATTACAAATATAGGTTTTACCTTGTGCTCTATTTCCTCACTGAATGCACTTTTGAGAATTTTCAGAGAAATCAACTTTGTTAAGATTTCCAATATTGGCAGTTTTATGGAAATGTGTGGCAAATGAAAAATGTTCTCCGACATTTTAGATGAGAGTTTTTTATTCTCCGTTAACGGATGGCTTGTTTAGATACCAAGACAATGTCGAGACAAATAACAAACACAAACATCAACTTGGTGCATTGGCACAAACTGTATGGTTCCCAGACGATGAATACGAATGACCTTTCCTCTAGAAAAGTGATGGACATTTCTGCTTCTGGGTGAACTTCAGGGTGCTTTGCAATGAAAACTCTGTACAGACTGCCAACGTTACCTTTTTATTTTTAAAGCGTTGAAAAGAACTGACCAAAGTTGTTGTGCACATCCTGTCCTGATGTTTTCCACAGATGTGAGGTTGGCAGCAGCAGTGTTACATGCCGTTCCCTTGCAGGTACCCAGATGACTCACCGGTTCATCACCAGTCCCTTTTCATTTGCTGCTCAGGTACATTTCTTTGGCCTCCGTCTCCTGAGCACTCACCTGAGGGCCTCTTGAAGCTCGCTGCTCATTCCACAGCAGCGGCAGTAAAACTCCTGTCAAAACATGTCTGGAGGATTCTGCAGCGCTGCCTGAAATCCTCTCTGTGGACCTAAATACCTCTCTGGGAAACGGGCGCTGACGAAGACAAAAAGGCTTCCGCGTGGATCGTGTAGTTGAATATTTGATACAAAGGTTATATATACATCTTTTTTTGTTTTTAAACCACTTGAAGTTGTCCAGAAATGTTACCTGCATCTTTTTAGAGCTGTAAGATTCCATTTCACATGTCATGACCTTAGAAAAAGAATATTAAGAGTTTGGATCGGCGGGTCGATCCCCGGCTCAGCTAGCCCATGTCGATGTGTCCTTGGGCAAGACACTTCACCCTAAATTGCTCCCGTAGCTGTGCCTACGGTGTATGAATGTGTGTGTGTGTGTGTGAATGCTAGCTACTCCTGATGGGCTAGCTTGTCCTTCTTCAGAGCGGTGGGGAGTAACGCGGAGGCACCGCTGGTAACAAGCCCACTGTTACGCCTCATTTTCTGTAACCGGTGCAGCATTAAAGCACGAGGGAGTTAGAAAGCCAGCTAGCTCGCCTGCTGTCCGCTAGTTAGCTTGCTAGCTTGCTAACTCCACCATGCTTGAATGCTGCACCGGTGACAGAAAATGGGCCAAGCTAAGTTGTTACTCGTCTGTAGATAGCAATGATCTCTCTCACGCTGTGATAAGAGGGTTACTCCTGCACATATTCATATTGATATTCAAGAGGATATTTAAAATTACCTTCTATCCATCTGGAGTCCCTCATCTCTTGAGCCAGTTTTACACGAAAGTGAACAGAAGTTTCAACCCCAAACTGTTCATGTTGTCTTCTGTGGATGCCTCTTTGTCTGTACACTCACACACTATCTGAGTCTATTGACCTCCTTTGCTGATGCACAGACTATTGAATTGTTTAGTTGCGCATATCAACGTTTAACTTGTATCTCAATTGTTTTTTACCTGATGAAAAAGAGGTTGAATTGTGTCATGTGACCTGTTTGGCGAAGCAACAGTGCAGTGAGAGTTAGTGTTATTTAAAAGATTAGCCGAGGCCAAGTATTTGGATAATTTTAACAATGTCTAGTGAGAATTTCTATTTCTATCCCTCTGCACGGCTCTTTCCGTGATGTTGTCAGACACTTATCATAACAATCTGAGGCCAATAACTTTTACTGGGCGAACGTTGACGGGAGAGCAGTTGCCCCGAGCGATCGCATTCCAGCCTGTTCAGCTGCCCGCAGAGTTCTCCCTCAATACCGGATCCTTTAAAAGGAAGTCAGGAAACAGGGTTCAGGTTGGAGTCACCTTGTTTACGTGTCTTCCCAACTTGATCCTGGAGCATTTGTGACATGTCGGGAAACGTTTTTCAATTTCTGGTGACACTTTTATTTTTTTTTACGGTATTTTACTGTAATTCCCGAATTATTATTTCGTAAAACGTTTCCTTAATAAAAGAAGTGCTAATAAAAAGGTAAATAGAGGCAGTGTTTGGTTGGTACAGCTTGATTTAGTTTAATGTAACCCAGTGAGCCTTTTCTTTTTTCATGAAGCCTTTATTACAGTAAACAGGTTTTTCCTGTTGAGATCAAAGAAACAAAAACAATGAACATAAAAACATGAAGAAACATTTTGCACACAGACATCCTGTTCTTTTACCATAGTTAAACCAATAATGTAATATATTATGATTTGAAGCTTAAGATCAGCTTGTAGTTTGTTTTGTGCAGAAAATATATATATTTTTAAATGTATAAATACATATAAAAATGCATTGTCATTACATCCAGGGACAATACAAATATAAAAAAAGAGACATGGTGCATTTTCAAAGTATCTTGTAAGTGCAGTAAATCTGAAAGCTTTTCTTTCCCGGTTCAGTTTCGGAGTTCGGGCACAAAATGCAAAACGTCACGTGAACAGAGATTGTAATTTCCATAATTTAAATTTAAAGAAAATAAGTAGGTTGGAATTTGACCTACATTACGTGGGGATAAAGTTTCCAAAAACCTTCTTTAAATGTAGAGTTTGTTAACTGTAGTTATACTGGTTTCATTGAACGTACTGGTTTCATATTGAATATACTGGTGAGCATACTGGTTTCATTGAACATACCGGTGAGCATACTGGTTTCATATTGAACATACTGGTTTCATTGAACATACTGGTTTCATATTAAACATACTGGTTTCATTGAACATACTGGTTTCATATTGAACATACTGGTTTCATATTGAACATACTGGTTTCATACCTCCTCATCTATTCGTGGTTTTCAAGGAGCATAGTCATCAGAAGCAGGAAGTAGAAACAATGAACAACGAGAGGTCATTCAAGGTGAGGATCGACGCGGTCGGACCGGTACGTTTACGCGTTGTTTTTTATTTATTTTTAAATTGTTTTTCCAACCGTTTACATTCACAACCGCGCTGCCGCTGACACAAGCGGCCCAGAAACATGTCCGGCTGACACGTGAGGAGATGCAAAAAGGGCAAGCAGCCAACAGAGCTGTCTAAACAACGCGACGCTCAAAGAGACCGACCAAGATATCGAACACCCGGTGCGTTTTATTTCCCTTTCTGTACTGATAAGATTGTTTTTCCTTCAATAACAGAAAAGTCGTTGCACTCGTTCGATGTGTTTTTTTAGTTCCTCAACGAATAATTTTCGCCAACATTTTAACTCACGTGGCCCGATCAGATTTTTTGAGGCCTTTCATGAACCCTTTACGTCAGCCGGCATTTCTGCAGACCTTTGCCCAGAGGGAATTACCCACAATTCATAGGGTCACGAAGTGGAAAGCGTGGAGACCCAAACGAGGGAGAACGGCTCTAATTAATTCAAATGTACACAGAAACATTAAGGATTAAAGAGTAAAAGATATATAATACATAGCCACAATTGTACTAAAGAGTTCAGAGTAGCCTCTCAAGTCCCTGAGGGTTCAGGGTTCGAGGCCTTCGGGGGGACTTTGGGATTGGGCCTTCTTCTTCTTCTTCTTCTCCTGTGTTTACTGCTGCGTTACAGCCACGCGATGGCCCAGTTCCCACCTCTTTCTTTGGTGACACGTGCTTTAGAGTCTGCTTGACTAACCTGTCTGGAGCCCGCGGGGCGAGTTCACCGAGTCACGGCGAGTGGGGCCGGAGAGCCGGCGTTGGCGATGGCGCAATCGTTCATCAACCTAGATCTTTGGTTGCTGATGCAACGTGAACGTCCATGAGCATCCAACCGGGTTTATTCAGTCACATCCTGCTCTTAAACCCTGCACACAGACTTCTGATGAGTCACGGCGTGGTCTGACGCACACGCCGCGTTTTTGCTTTTCGATTTGGGATTATAAGTCCATCTGCGTCTGCGTGACCCACGACGTGCGTTAATAATTGGCCTGATCGTGAGAGAGATATGTTTATGACTCTGTTCATGCACTTTATTCCGTCTGCTTTTTATTCATTAACCCAGTTTGGAGCTCCGTGTTCTCCTCCTGCAAATAAAGGATGTTTTCTTTGTGTCAGTAAACTTTTTTATGGAATAAATTGCATTTTAAATGAGCTGGTTATTGTTATTGTTTTAATATTTCTAGCACTGCTGCTTGAGTTGGATGCGTTGGTCTTCCTGCCCTCACTGGTGGGATCCCAGTCGTCCTGTTCTCTGTCCCAGTGCTCCCTCTTCTGGACAACCTTCAAGCCCAGAAGGTGGTACGATAAATGTGATGAGAAGTGAGGGTTTTTTTTGTGGAGGGGGGAATAAATAAGGGTAATTGTGCAATGGAAATATAATACCTAAACAAAAACAGGGTATTGAATAATTATTAAATGAAATTAAAATACATTTTCAGTAAATGAATAAATAAATTTGATCTTAAAGTTAATACAAATAAATACATACATAAAGTTGACACATACAGGAATTGATTTTAAATCAAATTAAATCAGATATATAAATTTGTCACATTTTATCAATTCATTATTTTATATTTTTCTTACATTTAATGGTATTTTCTTTACTGCGTATTTATTTTTTAAATGTTGTGCTTTTTCCTGGGCGCCGGCAAATATATAATAATAATAATAATAATAATAATAATAATAATAAACAGAGACAACGGGCGTTAAATTGCACCAAAAACATGTTTTATTCTATAAAAGAAGGAGGGAGGAAGGGTCAAATAATCACAACTGTACAGGGAGAAACTGACTTTGAAACACTATGAGTCACAGTATCAAAAAGCTCACGTCTTCCTCGCTGATCTTTACACATTTGTTCTGTACAAATACAAAAGAAACAAAGAAAAAAAAAAAAAAAAAAAATATTATTAATAATTGTATTATTATAATAACTGCATTGCACTGAGTAAATATAGTACTGGCCCATAAGTTACTGCATTCAATAGAAAATACCTAAAGTTTCTGATTTGCAGAGGCGGGTCGAGGCCCTCGAACGCCTCACCGGGTGTCCACATCCACATTCTCTCTTTGCACGCAAACAAAAATATTTAGAAGAATACCGAGGAGAAAAAAACAAGCTTGCACAAACCGCAAAAAACAACAACAACAAAGAAATAAAACAACAACAAAAAAACAACAGGAAGCGAGGGGAAATAAAACCAAAACACATGCATCAGTCTCCCGGCAACGACGGCAGCTGTAATAACTCTCAGTGTCTCTGGGTAGAAAATACCTAATTTCTGCTGATCAGTGTGCTTTTATTAAAGCGATTATCGATACCGGGTTCACGAGGACCCGAGCGTGTGCTGCGTGGGGTCAACAAAGGGGATTAAAAACATGGCGCAACATTCGGTGTCAAACTTTTACTTCCTTCAGTGTCTGAATATCAAACCGAGTTGTTTTATTCTGGAGTATAGTGGGTTTGTTTCCTGTGAGGCGACAATAGAGGTGCTGCAAGGGGACCAGAACCACATATATATATATATTTATTTATATATATATATATATATATATATATATATATATATATATATATATATATAAATATAAATATATATACATAAATATATAACTATATATATATAAATAAATATATATACATAAATATATATATATATATAAACATTTATACATAAATATATATATATAAACATTTATATATAAATATTTATATATATATATATATGAATATTTATATATAACCAAATATATATACAAATATAACTATATATATCTAGATATATATATATAAATATAAATATGTATATACATATTTATATTATGAATAAATATATATATATATATATATAAATATATATATATATATAAATGCTGACTCTCCTGGTTTTAGGACTCGTCCCTGCAGCACTCTACTAACAGGTTGGATTATGTTTATAAAATAAATATGAGTTTAAAACCTGCAATCAAATCTAAAAATAACCACAAACATATATATCTCTTCTGCAGCTTGAGTGTAAAACATTATATTTTTTTTTAACCAACTAAATCTCACATTTCATTGCCTTTTTTTTTTTGTGGTGATATTTTAATTGGAGGACAAGTGCAGAAACATCAAGCTCTGTTTTGAATAATAAACGGGTCCTTAATTCATCATTTCCAATGCGTTTGTTCGGGGAAGCCTCAAACACACCGCATGCTCACCAACGTCACGACAGGAAACAAGAAGGCTCACGCTCCATGCAACAAGTGGGACCAACTCTTCTTTTTGTCTTTTTCTTTTTAAAGAAACTACCAAAAAACAAACGTCTCATTAGATTTTGAAAAACAACACGTGACGGAGCACATTTCATCAAACCAACAGAAGAAGAAGAATTAGAGGAAGAAAGAAAGATCTTTTCACATTATCTAGTCAGTGTTAAAAATAGAAATTCACCCGTTACATTTACTCTGCACTTTTTGATTATATACATTTATGTACATGGATTTATCTTAATTATTTGTCATTGTCCTTAATGTCTTTTATCAACAGTTTACAAAAGAAAGAAAAACATTGCAATCAAATGCATATACTCTTCTAGAAAGATGTGCTTAGTAACGATGTTTTTTGTTTTTGTGTTTTTTATTTGAAGCGGTGGTGGGGGGGTGGGGGGGAGGGGCTCTGTCACTGAATTTAGGACTTTTTTCTGTGTCTTTATATTTATTTATTAATTTTTCTTGCAGGGTCCAAAGCTCACGTCGTGCTCTCAGCTCTAACTTTTTGGAAATGACGACAATAACAACAACAACAACAACGGTGACGCCGAAAAGGGTTGACGAGAAGTCCTAAAGAAAAAGGTATCAGGTTTGTGGACCCCCCCCCCCCCCCCCCCAGACCCTCCCTTGGTTTAGATCTCTGAGGCCGCGTTATGTTGCATAATCGAGTCCAGCCAAGAAGAGGAGCTGGAGGGAACGAAAAGCTGGCCCACGATTGGGTTAGAGGCTTAAGGGGGAGGGGCTTAACTTCTGAAAGACAGGCTGAGAGACATGGCCGCCTGTCGGTGGTTCTGGGAGAAACCAGGCGGTTTCTCCCAGAACCACCGACAGGCCATGACACAGGCGGCCATGACAGGCGGCCATGAGACAGGCGGCCATGACACAGGCGGCCATGTTGGCTCCTCGCGGTGCAAATACGGCTGAAGGGGCGTTCGCTGTGCTTTCTGCTGCTCCGACTTCTCAACGCCACATCGTCTTCCTTCACTTTCTCAACAATCCAAAAGCTGTAAATCTGCCCTCTTCCTGTTTTTTTGTGCCTGAGACGGCGACGACTTTCGTCTCCAAATTCTTTAAATGTGCCAACGCTGAGCCCTTTTTTTTTTTATACTTAGTTTTTTACTTCCTGGTTTTGGTTTTGAGACACAAAAGTTCAAGTAATGCTACGTCCTTTTCTCCCTGGAGAACAAGGAGCTCCAAAGAGACCAGGAGACCAGGTCCTCCAAAGAGACCAGGTGCTCCAAAGAGACCAGGTGCTCCAAAGAGACCAGG
Organism: Cyclopterus lumpus; assembly: GCF_009769545.1. Taxonomy (NCBI): domain Eukaryota; kingdom Metazoa; phylum Chordata; class Actinopteri; order Perciformes; family Cyclopteridae; genus Cyclopterus; species Cyclopterus lumpus. The sequence goes on along the minus strand of NC_046979.1, from coordinate 3,132,252 downwards.
TCCTCCAAAGAGACCAGGTGCTCCAAAGAGACCAGGTGCTCCAAAGAGACCAGGAGACCAGGTCCTCCAAAGAGACCAGGTGCTCCAAAGAGACCAGGAGCTCCAAAGAGACCAGGTCCTCCAAAGAGACCAGGTGCTCCAAAGAGACCAGGAGACCAGGTCCTCCAAAGAGACCAGGTGCTCCAAAGAGACCAGGTGCTCCAAAGAGACCAGGAGCTCCAAAGAGACCAGGTGCTCCAAAGAGACCAGGTGCTCCAAAGAGACCAGGTCCTCCAAAGAGACCAGGTGCTCCAAAGAGACCAGGAGACCAGGTCCTCCAAAGAGACCAGGTGCTCCAAAGAGACCAGGTGCTCCAAAGAGACCAGGAGCTCCAAAGAGACCAGGTGCTCCAAAGAGACCAGGTGCTCCAAAGAGACCAGGTCCTCCAAATAGACCAGGTGCTCCAAAGAGACCAGGAGACCAGGTCCTCCAAAGAGACCAGGTGCTCCAAAGAGACCAGGTCCTCCAAAGAGACCAGGTGCTCCAAAGAGACCAGGTGCTCCAAAGAGACCAGGAGACCAGGTCCTCCAAAGAGACCAGGTGCTCCAAAGAGACCAGGAGCTCCAAAGAGACCAGGTCCTCCAAAGAGACCAGGTGCTCCAAAGAGACCAGGAGAACCAGGTCCTCCAAAGAGACCAGGTGCTCCAAAGAGACCAGGTGCTCCAAAGAGACCAGGAGCTCCAAAGAGACCAGGTGCTCCAAAGAGACCAGGTGCTCCAAAGAGACCAGGTCCTCCAAAGAGACCAGGTGCTCCAAAGAGACCAGGAGACCAGGTCCTCCAAAGAGACCAGGTGCTCCAAAGAGACCAGGTGCTCCAAAGAGACCAGGTGCTCCAAAGAGACCAGGAGCTCCAAAGAGACCAGGTGCTCCAAAGAGACCAGGTCCTCCAAATAGACCAGGTGCTCCAAAGAGACCAGGAGACCAGGTCCTCCAAAGAGACCAGGTGCTCCAAAGAGACCAGGAGCTCCAAAGAGACCAGGAGCTCCAAAGAGACCAGGTGCTCCAAAGAGACCAGGTCCTCCAAAGAGACCAGGAGACCAGGTCCTCCAAAGAGACCAGGAGTTCCAAAGAGACCAGGTCCTCCGGTTCTGGTTCGGCCCTCACAGGTTGACTTCAGTTATTAAGGCTCAACGGGCCACACACTCGTAAAAATCTTAAATTCTGATGTTTTTTCTCTAGACATGCACACACACACACACACACACGCAGACACGCAGACACGCGCACACACACACAGACACACACACACACACACACACAGACACACACACACCACTCAGAAAAGCTCCCCTGATCCCTGCGTGAGAGTTTTTACTTGTAATCTCGACACTACTTGTGTCTCTTTGTCTTTTTCAGCGAGGGATTGATTTTAATATTTTTTTTTTTTTTAAAGATGCCGTTATGTTACGAGAAGGAAGGAGAAAAATAAAATAAAGACTGAAGGCCATATTTATATAAAAAAACGACAGCAACGACGACTCACACAAAGCAAAATACTGTTATCGAGGATCAGGGGGGGGGGGGGGGGGGGGGGGGGGGGGGGGGGTGGGGGTGCACGCAAACGACAATAATCTGATCGATACAATAAAAACTAAATTAATCTTTATAAAGTTCACAGTCTTGTAGCTCCCTGTACCAGGAGAGGGAGGGGGGGGAGGGGTGTGGGGGGGGGGTGTATCCGTTTGACGTCACTTCAGGAAAATTGATATCAAGCCAAGATTTTGGTTGTTTTTAGACCCTTTTTTAAAAAATATAAAACGGTTTCAGGAACTGAGAGAATCTTTTTGCACGTCTTTGCATCTGTAAAACTCGTTGATGTGTTTTGCACGTGCTGCATGTTGGTTCCTTATTACTGCTGCACACACACACACACACACACACACAGCTGGAGGATTAGTGCTGGGACTTTAAATGGTAACACTTGTCGTGTCCGAAACACCGGCCGCGTGTCGAACCTTTTGTCTCTTCTTTGATCAGATGGCTCCCGATTTAGATCTTCGTGCCACCGTTCCTCGAGTGAGCGAAGAGGCAACGTTCTCGTCCCTAAAAAAAGGTTCCTGGAGGAGGTTCTGGTGCTGAGTCGGGGCTTTTTGAGGAGTTTTCTGGAGTCACCAAAAAGAATCCATCAAAATGTGACATTTTGGCTCGGAGTTCGCTCCGGATACGAACAGAAGGAAGTTTGGGCAGCTGAAGGGACGCCACCCCCCCCACCTCCCCTGTCACTCCTCCTCTTTCTCCTCTTCCTCCTCTGCTTCGGATGGATGCATGTGATGAGGGATGGAAGGAGGGACCTTCAGTCCAACCTTCTCTGTCTGGGGAGGAGACGTCTTGTGTTGACAGCTGGAGTTGAGGGTGGGAGGGAAGGGGGGGAGGGGGGTTGGACGGACGGTGGTGATGATGTGTTGGAACACACACAGTAAAAATCCCCAAACCTCTACACACACACACACACATTCCTGATATGGCTGTGATTTCAAGATGAAGAGGAGGATGAGGATGAAGGAGGGACTCTTTTTTTTAAGCGGCTGCAGAGGTGAGGTTCATTGAGAGGGGGGGGGGGGGGGGGGGGGGGGGGGGGGGGGGGCACTGGTACAAGATGTGCTGTGAGGGTTTTTTGTAGGGGAGGTTGATGGGGGGGGGGGGGGGGCAGAGTTCACATCATGACGTGGCGGCGGCGGTGCAGAGACAGGTGGTCGGACCGGGAGAAGGAGCGGTCGCACTCGGTGCAGCGGAACGGTTTGATCCCCGTGTGCTTGCGGAAGTGCCGGGTCAGCTCGTCGGAGCGGGCGAAGCGCCAGGTGCAGCCCTCCCACGTGCAGTGGTAGGGTTTCTCTCCTGGAGGAGGCAAGGAGACAAGGAGAAGAGTTAAGGGAGAGAGTGATTCTCTCGACCCGCGGAATTCCCACTTGAGTTGGATATTTACTACATTTCCCAGAATGCCCAACTGTCTCTGCTTCTTCTGAAAATACACCAAAACTGAATATACTCATGAGAATATTCTGCAAAGCTCACATGTTTATTACTAAAGAACTCATTTTGTGTATACTGATGACGTCTTTTTTTGTGTTGACGATCAAAAAAAAAAAAACTTTCTGGGTTTCAAAAACTTCTAAAATAAAATCAGACCTTTCCAGGTTTTGTCACTCCTTTAAAACCCTTTTTTTTTTAAACCCGGGGGGTCTCACCTGTGTGTATCCTCCTGTGGGCTTTGAGGTGGGAACTCTTGGTGTAAACTTTTTTACAGCCTTCGTAGTCGCACATGTGGATCCGCCTCCTCTTGATGTCTGGAGAATCCGGGTCCACGGGCTCCAGGTCCATGACCGACCTGAAGGGAAGGGAACAAGGACAAAAGGAGTCAGTGAAGGAGACAGAAACCATCTCTTTGACCTTTTGGGGAAATCACACTTTTAATACTTTAATGTATACAGACGTCGGCTGAAATAGCAGCGCAGGAAACACTTGTAGATGTTTATTAATTACTAATAAATACATTTAGAAACTGTATTTTTGTTTTCTCAATGTTGTAAAATGTCCTTTAGTTATATTTACGTTATTATTTACTGTTTATTAATATGCATCATGATGTGATTATTATTAATATGACTCATCAGGTTTATTTAAAAGTGATGCTGGACGCCACTGGGGGGCGCCAGAGAGTTACGTTCAACTTCTCCTCCTCCTCTTCTTCTTCGCTCACTCACTCTCTCTCTCTCTCTCTCTCTCTCTCCATTCCTTCATACCTCACATTAGTTCTTGTTAGTTTGTTATTCATTTGATGGTGTAAATAAAGTTGGTTAAAAATAATAAAAAATTCCTCTCTTGTTTCTTCCTGGAGTGTAACTGCGTTACAAAATCATGTTTACGCCCCAGGACAGCCCTGCCCAGCAACACATACACACACACACACAAACACAAAAGACCAAATACGCACAAACACTTTGTTCCTTGTCACACGCTCTCTCTCTGAGTGTGTCCCACACACACACACACACACACACACACACACACACACACACACACACGCACACACAAAAGATTACAGCACTCGTCTAACCGTCTATGTCCACGCCCTGAACTTCAGCCACACCCGGGAGGCCTCGCCTACTGGGCGTGGCAGCAGCTCTGTCCTGATTTACTAATAAAACACACTGGACACACACACGCACACACACACACACACACACACACACACACACACACACACACACAGGGTTACATACGGTTAAGTGTCCAGTCATGGTGGCGCTGCAGTCATGTCAGTGGGTCCACACAAAGAACGCATTTCTAGACACACACCGAGGGGCCCAACATGACACTTAAAGAGACAATTAATTACCAACCAGGAAGAAACACAAGACAACAAAGAGTCACACAACAAAGAGACACAAGACAACTACAAAGAGACACGAAACAACGACAAAGAGACACAAGACAACTACAAAGAGACACAAGACAACTACAAAGAGACACATAACAACGACAAAGAGACACGAAACAACGACAAAGAGACACAAGACAACGACAAAGAGACATGAAACAACGACAAAGAGACACAAGACAACGACAAAGAGACACAAGACAACGACAAAGAGACATGAAACAACGACAAAGAGACATGAAACAACGACAAAGAGACACAAGACAACGACAAAGAGACACAAGTAAACTACAAAGAGACACAAGACAACGACAAAGAGACACAAGACAACTACAAAGAGACACGAAACAACGACAAAGAGACACAAGACAACGACAAAGAGACATGAAACAACGACAAAGAGACACAAGACAACGACAAAGAGACACAAGACAACGACAAAGAGACACAAGTAAACTACAAAGAGACACAAGACAACGACAAAGAGACACAAGACAACTACAATAAGACACAAGACAACTACAAAGAGACACACAACAACTACAAAGAGATTCACAAGACAACTACAAAGAGACCAGAAACAACAACAAAGAGATACAAAACAACTACAAAGAGACACATAACAACAAAGAGACACAAGACAACTACAAAGAGACACAAAGCACTACAAAGAGACACAAAAAAACTACAAAAAGAGGCTGAACAACTATAAAGTCTGTGGGCTCTCGTGCAGGAGAGGTAGTTGTCCCATTAGCTTAGCTTAGCATAAACTCTGGAAACAGGGGGAAGCAGCTGGCCTGGCTCTTTCCAAAAAATCCAGCAACACCTCTGAAACTCCCCATCTAACATGTCGTTATACCCGTGTAGAAACAGAAATGTAACGACATCAACATCTGGTTTTAAAGAGACCAACAGCTGGTCGACGTGTCATCGCAGTGAGGAACAAAGACGTGGTAGATCTGTCATTGGTGGAACATCTCTTCTTATTCTTGGAACGACAGCAATTAAGCGCATTTCCCAAAATGCTTCCTGTTGAATCCGCACCCTGCAAAGCTGCCTGTTCTCAAACGACGTCTTCTTCTTCTTTTAATGATCTACTGCCGCTGTGTACTGCACATTACTGCCAACTTCTGGCCCACGTGTGAAACTGCACGAATGTTGTCTGTCATTTGGTAGATATGACCTTTGAGCAAAGGCCGAAGCAGCAGTTTGATTTAGCAAACAGAAACCTGAAGAAATTAGCCTCAAACCGGACTGAACCAATGAATGTGTTGACGTCAAAACACACGAAACAAGGAAAACGGTGTTAATCAACCAACTGCACCTTTTTCGGGGCGTTTTTTCCAACCCACGTGCACAGATACGACCTGCAGAGAAGCTTACAGATGTTCTGAGACGGCTGGGGGAAAAAAAATGCTTATTGAAATGGTGTCCGCGTTTGCTTCTGGCCTCAGACCGAATATCAGGCGCGCGCGAGACCGTCCAACACGCCTCAAACAACCTCCACCTTTGTGCAGCAACGCAAACAAAAGGCCACCGTCGGTTTAGAATAAGTCGCTCTGGCGGGCATCACTCACCCGGCGTCGAGGCTCTGGGCGCTGAGGGAGGCCGAGCCGGACTCCGTGCCGCTCTCTGCGTCGCTGTCGCTCTGGTACTCCACCGGGGACGTCGAACCCGGCTTGATGCGAACTGCGCAGAAAAAGGGAAGGAGGGGGGTGGTAAACAATGAGTCGAATATTAAGAGAGTAAAAATAATTGAAAGCCGGGAGATGGGATGGGAAGGGATTGAGGAAAGAGTGAATGGAATTAGGAAATGGAAGAAGTGAGAGAATGGAGGGAGGGGAGGAAACAACAGGGGGTTAATAACTTCTTCACAGGGGTGCCTGGAAACCAGCAATTTAGCAAGACAAAGCTCCGTGTGTGTGTGTGTGTGTGTGTGTGTGTGTGTGTGTGCACGAGGCCCCCCCCCCCCGCTCAGGATGATCAGCCGACTCTGCCGCAGTGTCTTGCGCTGCTTCTTCATGACATCACACCTGTGGTGACGGCGAGTAGCGGATAGTTTATCTATTGATTGTTCACGAAGACGAAAACATCTACGTCGTGAAAAGAGAACGAGGCCGTGCGGGCGAGTCAAAGTCAACCGTCTTTGAACGAAATCGACGTATTCCGACAACGGCGGACGGGACCGCCACGACCGCTTCAGAGCAACAGGTGTTTCAGTGGAAGGGGCGACCGTGTTACGTGGTGACGCAAACGAACACAGATGATCGATTGAAGGCTTTTTACGAGATTTTTATTATTGTTATTGTTGTTATTTTTAGTCACATGTCAGGCAGTTTTAGTCCTCATTTGTTTAGTTGGTCAGACAGCAGCTACATGTCTGTCTGTCTGTCTGTCTGTCTGTCTGTCTGTCTGTCAGAGTCTCTCGCTCCTCCATCGCTCCCACTGAATGAATTCTCCCTCCTCCTCTTCCTCTCGGTCTCTCTGCAGGAATGTGGCAGCCACGCTGTTCAAAGTCCACACAACATGCAGAGAGCGAGCAGGGGAGGGTATGGGGGGGGGGGGGGGGGGGGGGGGGAGGTGATGCAAGGAATTTGGGTGGAGTTGGTAACACGGAGAGGGTCACACGGCAAAATAAGTGGTCTTTGGACAATTAGTGCTCCCCCGACCCCCCCCCCCCCCCCCCCCCCCCCCCCCACCACCACGACTGCAGCTAGCTTTTCAAATGCAAAACAGCCCATCTCCTCCCCTCCTCTCCTTCCTCACCCCAGTCTCCCTCCTTCCCTTCCTCCCTCCTTCCCTTCCTCCCCTACCTGCAGCTCCACCTTGCTCCTCAGACACAACTCCACATGAACGGCGAATGTCAGCGTGGCATTTACTCTTTAAAGAGCCTGTTGCAGTGGATGAAGATCTTGTGTGTGTGTGTGTGTGTGTGTGTGTGTGTGTGTGTGTGTGTGTAAGGTGTGGTGGGTGTGGTTAAAGGTGCCACGCGGTGAGACACGCTGCTATGAGTCCAGCGCCACAGAGATCACGGTTGGATCTCTGGAGCTCCGCTTTAAAAAAAAAAAATCCCCTTCAATAAAGTCGTAAATGACAGAACTATAAAGGAACAACGAGGTGCAATAAACCAACCGTCTCTCCTGATAATGCTTTGAAAACGCCCCGAGGATTGTACATCTACACCTGTACTAGTAGTAGTACTAGTAGTAGTAGTAGTAGTAGTAGTAGTAGTACTAGTAGTAGTAGTACTAGTAGACTACTACTACTACTACTAGGTAGTAATAGTAGTAGTAGTAGTAGAAGTAGTAGTAGTAGTAGTAGTGGCAGTAGTACTAGTAGACTACTACTACTACTACTACTAGGTAGTAATAGTAGTAGTATTAGTAGCAGTACTAGTAGCAGTAGCAGTAGTATTAGGAGTAGTAGTAGCAGTACTAGTAGCAGTAGCAGTAGTATTAGGAGTAACAGTAGTAGTAGTAGTAATAGTAGTAGTAGCAGTACTAGTATTAGTAGTAGCAGTACTAGTAGTAGCAGTACTAGTATTAGTAGCAGTAGTATTAGTAGTAGCAGTACTAGTATTAGTAGCAGTAGTATTAGGAGTAGCAGTACTAGTATTAGTAGCAGTAGTATTAGGAGTAGCAGTACTAGTATTAGTAGCAGTAGTATTAGGAGTAGCAGTACTAGTATACATGGACCTTAAAACGCCCATTCTCCCAGCGCTCATTCTCCCCGATGAGGAATCTAACTGGTGGCTCCCTACTGGTTTCCATGGCGCCACTCACCAGATCCTTCCGAGCGCCCGTCGCTGCCTATGAGCGGCACCGTGATGGCCGCCGTGGCGACGCCGTCAGTAGACATGGTGGTGTAGACGACGGGCAGCGACTGCACCACCACGGGGATGGTCTGGAGCTGGCCCACCTTGCTGGGCATGCTGACGGAGGGGATGGTGTGGATGACGTGGAGGATCTGCTGGCCCCCGGCGCCCTGAGTGGCCAAGATGGAGCCCGGAGAGAGGACCTGGAGGGCAAGAGGACAGAGGATTAGTGGCCTTGACACTCTCAAAGGTTCGGCGTACCAACGGAGGTCATCGGTCGCTACCATGGAGCCTATCGTCTGCAGCGTGGTGGACATCGGGGTAACCGACAGGCCGGGCTGGGTCATGAGCCCGCTGGGCGCCGGGTTGACCGTGATGCTGGTCGTGAAGGCGGGGGGTTTGGAGGAGGAGCGGGGCCTGTGGAGCGACAGGTCCACGGGCTCCGTCTGGTCCTCGGCCGGGCTCGGCTCCGGCGAGGAGGGCTCCGTCTTGCAAACCGGCTCCGTCTTCACCTTGAGGTCCGTCGGCTGCGAGCAGTCGTCGGCGACGTCCGCCCGCTGGAGGAGGAGGAGGAGGAGAAGAAAAAGGAGGACGACATATTAAAAAGAGCCACTACGTCACGGCGACGCTCTGGAACCCAACCGGTCTGCAAACCGGTCTCGTCCACCTGTTGCTTGACTTTTGTTGGTTGCAGGAACCGGTTGCCGACTCCTCATTCTCCTTCTTAAAAGGACGGCGTTTCCTTTTTCTTTTCTTTATTAACGAGACCGATGTAATTACGGTTGAGAAGCCACCAAAACACACCTCATTTCATTATTCTTGTCTCGTGCGCTGAGAATCGAGGAGAACAAAAAGGCGGTGATGGATATTTATATAGAGGCGCAAAGTATCGAGATACTTCAGGTGGCCAGAAGACCAACAAAAACCTCTCCTGGTTGAACCATCAGTTTGATTAGATCCTTTTAATCTCGCAACTCGGGCGCTTCCCAGTTCAGAAAGCTGAAGATCAATATGACGTCGTGAATGTGCTACGGCTCTGCATCTCACTCCCCGTGCAGAGTAGCTGCCGATGCTCATGGGTAATGTAGTATCTAGAAGCCGCCAAATTACAATTTGAGTCCTGCTGCGTTTCTGTGTTTCTCCGTTGAGGAATGAAAAAAAGGTTTGCAAAGTTTTTGCTTTCATGCAACTTGCGTCGGCCTCTTCACCCGCACAACCCCCCCGGTTCCCTGACGCCTCGGTTCCCTGACGCCCCGGTTCCCTGACGCCCCGGTTCCCTGACGCCTCGGTTCCCTGACGCCTCGGAGGGGGAACGCAGCCACCCGGGGCTCAGTTGCCATGTAGCACCGGGAACAATGGCTGCTGTGTGGGACTCCGGAGGGAGGGGGGAGGAGGGGGGGGGGGGCCTGGACCGGTATGGAGAGAGACTGGTACTGATTAAGAGAGAGAGAGTAAAGGAAAAAGAGACGGTAGAAATGGAGTGAGAGAGAGAGAGAGGGAGGGAGCGAGGGAGATCCAGGAGTTGGAGTCCATCCAGCTCTGGGTGGTGAGGAGGAGGAGGGAGGAAGGGAGGAAGGGAGGGAGGGAGGGAGGGAGGGAGGCTCCGCTACGCCCTTTTTTTCTATCGGGTCACACAGTTCAGCTGGAGGCCCGGTTGGTCAACACCATCCTGCCATCATTACACATGCAAACCCCCCCCCCATTAAAAAGGGGGCTCGGAGCAGGAAGTGGGTGTTTTTAGGACGATGGATCGAGAAGACGAGACTGAGCCCCTTTTATTCTGACGACGTCGACACTTTTTAAAGTCCAACGGCACCCTGACACACAAACAAACAAACAAACAAACAAACAATATATACAACCTGCACAACTTGGAGGAGTAAGGAGTTTAAGGAAAGGAGGGAGGGAGGGTAAGGAGTTTAAGGAAAGGAGGGAGGGAAGGTAAGGAGTTTAAGGAAAGGAGAGAGGGAAGGTAAGGAGTTTAAGGAAAGGAGAGAGGGAGGGTAAGGAGTTTAAGGAAAGGAGAGAGGGAGGGTAAGGAGTTTAAGGAAAGGAGAGAGGGAGGGTAAGGAGTTTAAGGAAAGGAGAGAGGGAAGGTAAGGAGTTTAAGGAAAGGAGAGAGGGAGGGTAAGGAGTTTAAGGAAAGGAGAGAGGGAGGGTAAGGAGTTTAAGGAAAGGAGAGAGGGAGGGTAAGGAGTTTAAGGAAAGGAGAGAGGGAGGGTAAGGAGTTTAAGGAAAGGAGGGAGGGAAGTTAAGGAGTTTAAGGAAAGGAGGGAGGGAAGTTAAGGAGTTTAAGGAAAGGAGAGAGGGAGGGTAAGGAGTTTAAGGAAAGGAGAGAGGGAGGGTAAGGAGTTTAAGGAAAGGAGGGAGGGAAGGTAAGGAGTTTAAGGAAAGGAGAGAGGGAGGGTAAGGAGTTTAAGGAAAGGAGGGAGGGAAGGTAAGGAGTTTAAGGAAAGGAGAGAGGGAGGGTAAGGAGTTTAAGGAAAGGAGAGAGGGAGGGTAAGGAGTTTAAGGAAAGGAGAGAGGGAAGGTAAGGAGTTTAAGGAAAGGAGGGAGGGAAGGAGCCGTTGACGACACATAGCAAACAGACGCACACAGAACCCGGTAAAGGAGGAATTTCAGGAGCTCGACAAATGGGTGAGGAAAGGAGAGAAGGGGGAGCTAGCGGGAGGGGACGAGGGAAGAGAACGAGGGGAGGGAGGGAGGGAGAGAAAGGAGGGAGGGAGGGAGAGAAAGGAGGATCAGGAGGCGAAAAAGGAAGCAGGGCCGTAACGTGATTATAGAGACAGCCACAAAAAAAAGAGAAAGAAAATGAAGTGTGAAAGAAGTGAGGAAGCGGATGAGAGAGAAAGAGAGAGAGAGAGAGAGAGACGACAGTGTGGGTGGGAAAGGCCTAGCGTTGCCATGGAAACTGGGAGCCATCAGCTGACTCCATGTTTTTTCAACTTGTTCCCCACCCACCACCAACTCCCTTCCCCTCCCAGTCCGTTCATCTTTCCATCACCCTCCTCTTCCTCCCTTTATTCTCTCTCTCTCTCTCTCTCCTTTCTCTCTCCCCCCCCCTCCAGCATCTCTCTCTCTCCTCCTCATCAGCCACGCCCTCGTTGTCTTCCCACCTCGCCCTCTCCTCCCTCGTCGGCTTTCGTTTTTTTCCACCCACTGCCTCTCTCGTTTGTTCCACCCTTCTCTCCGTTTCTCTCCTCGCCCTCTTTTCACGGCTTCGCTCAGATTAAACTCTTTGCAAAAAAAATCCCCAAAAGTAGAAGAAGAAGAAGAGGAGAGGATGTAAAAAAATAAAAAATAAATAAAGCTTCTGAATAATAAAGATTGAATTCCTTGACACTCTTCTTCCTATAGACAGGTGATTTTACACTTTCATGATGTTACGGGTGAATAGGTCACACACATATATATAAATAAATAATATACATCACCATGGAATTTCTCTTTACACTCTCAAAAATAGACCAAAATAATCTAAACTGACCGGTGCATGAAAACCGAATGCCTTCGAGATGCGTTTTCAAGACCCCGGCCACAAAAAAAAAGAAAAAGGTTAAAAAAACTTTAAGATTGAAGCGACGCGTATTCGCCGATGAGCTTTGATCACGAGACAATGGAGCTCTTTGTCTTGATTTGAATATCGGCACAGAGACTCTAGAAGCCCAACTCCCCCCCCCCCCAAACACACACCTTAAAACCAGTAAAGTCGACGTGTCTGGATGCAACACGAAGGATCTGTAGACGTGTTGCAGAGCCCCCCCCCCCCCCCACCCCACCCCCCCACCCCCTCAGTTCAACTGCTACCGCCATAAAATGGGTCACCCAGTCTTCGCCTCGCAATTAATTCATGTGATCTCCAACTTGAATGGAAGCGGCGAGCAAGATGAGGAGGGACTGAACAGCTACGCCATGAGCGACCTTGTGTGGCCCCTAGAGGAATGTTTACATGCACCGTTATGGCACTACATACACACACACACACATATATATATATATATATATATATACACACACACACACACACACATATATATATATATATATATATACACACACACACACACACACACACACACACACGCATGTCCACACACTGGGAATGGAGCGTTTTCATTCTTTCATGCAGATGTTTTCCTCCTTCCCGTTTTCTCTCGTCGTGGTGTGAAACACACACACACACACACACACACACACACACACAGACCCTGGCCACCGAGTGTGTGTGTGTGTGTGTTTGTGTGTGTTTGGGTTCTTTACAGCCGACGCAGGAAGCCAGGACCAATTATCGCGTCAGCAGCGACACGACCGACACGTCGACAGCCACAAACCAAAGAGACCACAGAACTTACAGAAACGCCGTGTTTACGTATGCAAATGAGGCGTTATCTTGTGAAATGTGAACATTGGTGTCAAATGTTTTTTACAGAGAGAATTATAGAAGTCTCTTTGGCTCCATGAATCAGAAAATACTGTCAACAGCCATAAAAAAACGATAATCAATGTTTATAGTAATAGAATCTTGTATAAATCAGGTTATGAATGATGTGTGAACAAACCCCTCTGTAGAATCCTTCATAATATATTTATGAATGAACATGTACAGTTTGGTGGATGTGAGAGCTTCTGAAGTGGAGATTTATGGATCAGAGTGAGAAAACGTCCTTTAAAAAGAGATTAAAGTTACATTTCACACTCTACAGGTGAATATGGTAAACGATTTCACTAACAAATATCACCATGAAACTTCACAGGTTGATTATTGACATTAAGACAATTGTCTTTTGTATTACAAGTTCTCTGAAATGTGCAAATGAGGCTTTCTGATTGGTGGGGGGGGGGGGGGGTAAAAGTGACTGACCAGATGGCGCCAGAGGAAACCAGCAACACATTTGGGGGACGCCTCCACGTGGCCTCAACACACACGAGACTCAAAAATACTGGATTCCACCGATGCCCCCCCCCCCCCCCATGGTTACTACGGCAACAGATCAGTCCACAGGTGACACGGACGACACCGCGACCTCACGAAGAGGGACGACCCGTACACAAATTGTACGATTTAAAAACAAACAAACATTAAGATCTTAAGATTGCATTTCATGAAAGGAGGATAAAGAAAGAGAGGGATGCAGAGAGAGGTGAAGAGAGAGAGAGAGAGAGAGAGAGAGAGAGAGAGAGAGAGAGAGAGAGGCACCTTTCGGTTCGGACCTGCAGGGAGAGTCAAACACGTCAATGTCAACGCGACTTAAATATGATTTTTATTTCGTTTGGCAGGTGGAACACGTGAGCTTGAGTGTGAAGGCCGATATAATGAAGACAGAGGGCAAAAACAACAGCTGGGGGGGGGGGGGGGGGGGGTGTTAACCGAGACACACGTAGCCCCGCCCAGCACACACACACACACACACACACAGCTCCACCCCTCAACAGCCTGACCCACCTCAGGAAACCCCAAACTGTCTCCGTCCTCTCTGATTCAGCAACCTGACTCCCGGCCTAACATTACCTAATAGCAGTCAGTGTTGATTTCCTGGGCGCTTAGTAACTTATTCAGACCCCCCCCCCCCTCCCCTCCACACACACACACACACACACACACACACACACACCCCACAGGACGGCCTCGCTCCAACCTCAAAGCAAACAGAGTTTTAACAGCAGCTGTGCAGCTCTCCGCATGAGTGTGCAGCCCACCCAATTAAAAAGAAAGATCCACCTTGAGCCCGTTAAACATTAATCTATTTCAGCCGCGTGTTCGGAGGTTAAAAAAAGACCAAAGTACGAACACACACACGTCGGTGAACGGAAGGAATCCCGTTCGGGGGCATAACGGTGTGACTCTGCATCGTAAACTACGTGAAGTCGGTCCACCTTGTGATTGATGTGCCTTCACCTCGGGGTGCAAATGAGGAAAATTAGCCAGCTAGCTTGGAAAGATGCAAAAGTTTGAGAGCTCCTGTCAACAAAAATGACCAAAAAAATCCTCCCGGGAGGAGGAGCACCAATCAAGAGAGCCCGTAGTAATAACAATAATAATAATAATAGAGATGAAGCCCATTGGGAGGTCACAGATAGGCGTGGATTATGAACACGTTTTGGTGAAGGTGGAGCGACAACAAATGGATGTATTAATGTTCGCCTTTGTTTTCACTTGGCGGCCACGGCCACGTCGTACGATTAAGAGACGTCGTCATCGTTCGATCGGAATCTCCCTCAAACGTGTATTTCGAGAATTATAAAACCGCCTCTTTTGTTTTTCGGACTTGTGAAGATTTATTCCCTTAATGGGCGTGAACTCGTCGCATTCGGCTGGGATGGGAAGGCGGAAAAGGGTCAGAGGTCAAAGTCAGAGTGACAGAGGGCGCTGACAAAGTGCTTCCCCCCCAACCCCAACCCCCCCCCCACCCCCCCCCCCCCCCCCCTCGACGAGAGCTTTGAATAAAGAAAACTGAATCACGACGTCGTCGTACTTCTTTTAAATACGCCGTCCCGATGGCGTCGAGGGCGAAGGAGTCCTTCCTGCTTCCTGTCCCCGACCAGAAGCTCTGGAGGAAGTCGGAATCTCGTTCTGCATCCGAAAAATTGTGAATGTGCTGTCCTTTGAATGCTTTGAATGCATTGAATGCATCTCTCACACACACACACACACACACGCACACACACATACACACACACACGCACACACACACACACTCACACATGCTAGCAAAGCCCTCCTGGCAAAAGCACAAATAGGCCTCTAACCTCTCATGTCTCATGCGCTCTCACGCGCGCACACACACACACACACACACACACACACACACACACACACACACACACACACACACGGGGAAGTAATCGAGTGTGTGTACATGACTGTCACTTTGTGTGTGTGTGTGTGTGTATGCTGTGGCCTGTCTTTGTGCATGAGTGCTCCTGTTTACCGGAGGACAACTGACTTGTTTATGTGCATACATCAGTGACACTTATACATGTGCACACACCCGTGCACACACACACACACACACACACACACACACACACACACACAGAGAGAGGGCCTCAGTGTGTATTTGTGTGTATGTGCAAGAGAGAGTGAGAGAGATTACAGGCCTATTCAGTGTTGTGCTGGCAGGTATTCAGTGTGTGTGTGTGTGTGTGTGTGTGTGTGTGTGTGTGTGTGTGTGTGTGTGTGTGTGTGTATGTGTATGTGTATGTGTGAGTTAGAAAGAGAGGGTGGGGGGGGATGAGAGAGGCTGGTTTGGAAAGGTGGAGGAGGAAGAGGAGGAGTGAGGAAGGAGGGAGGGGAGGGGTCAGGCAACACAATCTTTTCGGCAACTCCCGCCAGAGCCACGGTTGCCATGGCGACGGGGCGAGCGGAAGCAGAGCCTCCCTCGACATATACTATTAGGGCGAGAGAGAGGGAGAGGTAGGGGGGAGAGAGAGAGAGAGAGGGAGAGGTAGGGGGAGGAGAGAGAGAGAGAGGGAGAGGTAGGGGGAGGAGAGAGAGGGGGGGGGAGAGAGAGAGAGAGGGAGAGGTAGGGGGAGGAGAGAGAGGGGGGAGAGAGAGAGAGAGAGAGAGAGAGAGGGGGTTAAGTGTGACGGTTTGAAAGAGAAAGTAGAAGTAGAGCGATGGAGAGACGAGATAAAGGAGTGTAAAACAAGAGGTATTGAAGAAAGACAGGAAGTGGTTCTCTGGAAAGCCAGAAGGGTGACCTTTGACCTTGTTCTGACGCGCTGACAAACACCCGTTGACCTGTACCCCCTCCACCCCGCGTACTCTCCTCCTCCGTCCGTCTTGTCCGTTCTCCACCTGTCCTCCTCCTCCTCTTCTTCTGGACTCGTGAGCGCCTCCCGCTGCCCGGCGCGGGAACCTTTTGGAGCGCCGCCGCTCCTGAAACCTCAGCTTCCTACTCTCTGTTTCCAAAACACACCCTCGAACACGCGCACACCTGCAACCACGACACATCCGGCACACGTCCAAGGGTCGAGAAGAAAGAAAGGTCGTTTACAAGATGGCGACCAGACGGCGAGATTCGGGGGGCGGCGGGCGCCAAAATCGTCGAAGAACAACTTCAAAAAAGGAACAAAACATTTTATTTTCCTGACATGAACAATGTGTTGAAAAGAGAAAATCTAATTATTTTCTGTTGTTATTGGATATTGGGTTTGACAGTTACGTAATTTTACTAAAACGCAGCCTTTAAAAACCAGG
The DNA here is from genome assembly GCF_009769545.1 of Cyclopterus lumpus. NCBI lineage: Eukaryota > Metazoa > Chordata > Actinopteri > Perciformes > Cyclopteridae > Cyclopterus > Cyclopterus lumpus. The sequence continues at coordinate 3,115,821 of NC_046979.1, read as the reverse complement.
AAAAGACGACGCAACGATATCTCGTCATGATATACTTATATTTATATATATATATATATATATATATATATATATATATATATATATTTCTCAGCCTTGCACACCGAATTAAAACCAACTGGAAGTTGCCAGAAAACGGGCAAAAAACTTTGGATTCCTTTTTGTACAAAGTAATTAAAGTCGGTTAATGTAAATGTAAAAAAAAAAAGGGCCAATAAATGAGTCCTACAGAGCGTAATAAAAACTCCTTTTACCAGTTGAACCAGTAAACATCTTGATGTTTGTTTGTTTTACCATTTAACTTTTTTTTTGTCAGTTGGAGACGATAAAAAAAAAAAAAAAGGTGATAATCGTGATTTAAAGGTTCAGGAGGAGAGACGACCATAAAGGGAACACCAGGAGGACTTTATCTCTAGACAGGAAACTCCTAAGGGGTGTGGTCGACACACACACACACACACACACACACACACTCTGCTTAATGATCCCTTACGCAATAGTACTCCACCCAGCCCCCAGCCTGCACTAACCCAAACCACACCATGCCCCAACACACACACACACACACACGGGGTTCTAGCAGACCCCTCCCCCAACCCCGCACCGCTTCATGAGAACACGCTGACATAATTCAGGGTTTTTCTTTCCTTCTTGTTTTTCTTTTTGATCAGCCAATCAGGAGTGTGTGTGTGTGTGTGTGTGTGTGTGTGTGTTTTCCGTCAGCAGGTGTGTGGAGGCTCCTGAGGGTCTCCTGATTGCAACCCCCACTTCTTCAGCTTGATGTTCCTCTTTATGGGCATCATCTGGCAGTTATTATCCGTTATTATTGACAGTACATTCAGAATATTCTAGAGGCACAAAATGGTGAGTATAACGCGTGTTAATATTGTTAATAAGTGACGCATTTCCAGTCAAAAGCTTGAAACTTGCAGTCAAAACGTTATTTTCGGACACTCAAGATTTTTCTGTTTTTGTTGTCAGGCAACGATAGAAAAGCATAACGGACACTTGTAGGTCTTTTTTTTAAGTAAAACATCCGAGAGCCTGAACACTTCAGGTGCTATAATAAGATTTTTTAAAAGATTTCAGCAACCATAAAATTGAAGAATAAAGACATTTCCCTCTTAATTTAGTGGAATATTCATTATTATAAAGGACACAGGTAACATGTTTTCTACTGCTTGTGAATATAAACCAATTCATAATATTTCCATATATACAGTATATAAATATATGTGTGTATATATATATATATATATATATATATAAATATAAATAAATATATATATCTCAATATAAACACATATATATAAATAAATATAAAAATTCATATATATATAAATATATATATATATATATATCTCAATATAAACACATATATATAAATAAATATAAAAATTAATATATATATAAATATAAATATATATATATATATATATATATATCTCAATATAAACACATATATATAAATAAATATTAAAATTAATATATATATAAATATAAATAAATATATATATATATATATATTTACACACACACACATATATTTATATATATATGGTTTATTACAATGGAAATCCACACCTGTAATATGATTCTTGTATTGTGCGATCACCTGTATTTTAAACACGAAAGTCACCGACATGTAATTGGCTTCCTAGTATCACTGCTGTCACTCACTATAGTAAGAGCAGTTATAAATCTGCTTTTATATATATATATATATATATATATATATATATATATATATATATATATATATATATATATATATATATGCTAAGGAAGCTCTGTTCATGGGGTGCATCGTGAGTCACGTTGGTCCTCGACAAGAGAAGCTTTGGAAAGGTCAAAGACAGCACAAAGCTGGAATTACACATAAAAAGGCCTTTTGCATCTTTAATCAATCATAAATATTGTGTTTTATGATATCCTCCATACCGATCACCACGTCCCTTTTTTTTGTGTTCACGTAAGAGCCGTTAAAGGGTTAAATAAACAAGAATAATTAAGGGTGCTCCACTCCAGAGATATTAAATAATGTACCGGTTTTGGGGATTTTGAGGTGTTAGCAGCGTTAGCTTCCCCTAATGAAAATCAATGGCAGCAGATAGCCTCCGTGTACAGAGCCAACCGGGACAGCGTCATGGATAACAACAACAACAACAACAACAACAACAACATTGAAGGCAGCACAGAGGAGGACAAAATGGATGGCAGTCATAATCCTGCAGTGCAGCCTTCCCTTATCTGACCGTCCACACCCTCTCACCCTCTTTCTCCACCTTCCCTTCGACCCCTCATCCCCCTCTCCTCATCCCTCTCCTCCTCCACCCAGTCCAGCCTCACGCCCTTTATTCTACACCTCCTCCGCTTACGACGGACCTGAAGGTGTAGCAACACGCCCGCCCCGGTGACACATTAGCACTCCTGTAGCTTTAATTACTTGCGATTCAATTATATATTTATTTTTTAAATCGCCACCGATAATCACCGTGTCCCATAAACACGAGCGCCGTCTCTTTAAAATAGTGACGGTGAGTCACTAAGCACGTCTCTTGGGAACACAAAAGGCCGAACCAAATAATCTGAACGCCTAATGACCCATAATTTAGAATTGCAAAAAAGGTGCGACACGCAATTAAAATGGAGACAAAGCGGGTTTTATAGAGTTTAAAAGACAAATAGAGATGAAGCCGTGTCTCGTTGTCACGGCGATTTAAACTCGGTTCCTGCTGCTGATTGATGTCCGTTTACTTCGGTAATTATTGCAAATTTTTCAACTATGATCTAGTCGACGTGTCAAAGACAAACTTTTCTAAAACACATGAAGAGATTTATTGGAACCAAAAACAGCTCCAAATATCAAGAAGAGTCCAAAATGCGAATGCTGCACATTTGAAATAAAAAATAAAAAGACATCATCTGCTAAACAGAGACCGAAACGAGGAGGTCGACTAACCGACACGGGACGGCCATGAAAGGGAAGGAGTCGGTGGAGCGGTTTGAAAACCACAAAGTTAAAAAGTCTTTATTGGGCATCAAGTCGGTATATTTTGGGTATTTGGGCGCTTTAAAAAGGCTTTAAAGCGCACGTTTTAATGTTTGTTTACACAACTCAAATCCGAGAGGGGGGAAGACGAGTCGACTGGAAGAGACCACGAGGGGAAAGAAAGCTCAGCTCATGAACCCCCGAGCAGGAGTTCCTCTCTCTCTCTCTCTCTCTCTCTCTTTTTCCGCCGTGTCCCCTGACCCCCCCCCCCCCCGTTCGTTTTCACGGAGCTCGTTCCGCCGATACTCAAAAAGTCACTCGTGGGGGATTAAAAGAAAACGACAACAAAAAGGGTCAACGGTGCCGCTTCACATGCAGAACCTTGCAAATGTCAAGAACCGGAGAACCCGCTGAACACCATGAGGGGGGCTTCCTCGTTCAGAGGGTTCCTCGTTCACAGGGTTCCTCGTTCAAAGGGTTCCTCGTTCACAGGGTTCCTCGTTCAGAGGGTTCCTCGTTCAGAGGGTTCCTCGTTCACAGGGTTCCTCGTTCACAGGGTTCCTCGTTCAGAGGGTGCCTCGTTCAGAGGGTTCCTCGTTCACAGGGTTCCTCGTTCACAGGGTTCCTCGTTCACAGGGTTCCTCGTTCAGAGGGTGCCTCGTTCACAGGGTTCCTCGTTCAGAGGGTTCCTCGTTCACAGGGTTCCTCGTTCACAGGGTTCCTCGTTCAGAGGGTTCCTCGTTCACAGGGTTCCTCGTTCAGAGGGTTCCTCGTTCACAGGGTTCCTCGTTCAGAGGGTTCCTCATTCACAGGGTTCCTCGTTCAGAGGGTTCCTCCTGGGCTAAAGAACGTTGTGCCGACGCGGGAAAATCATAATCTCCTGGATTAATTAGTCATTAATGGAGCGAGACTTAAAACAAATCCTTTTGTTTCAGCTCGTCGGAAGAAGAAGAAGAAGGAGGAGATAAAGAAGAAGGAGGAGGAGAAGGAGAAGGAGGAGGAGAAGGAGGAGGAAAAGAAGAAGAAGAAGAAGAAGAAGAAGAAGGAGATAAAGAAGAAGAAGGAGAAGGAGAAGAAGGAGGATGAGAAGAAGATAAAGGAGAAGAAAAGGAAGAAGAAGAAGAAGAAGAAGAAGAAGAAGAAGAAGAAGAAGAAGAAGAAGCTGCATCAAGAGATCACTTTTCTTTTCTAGATTTAAAGACGCTCCTGACCTTCATCATCACTCCATCCTCTCACCTCCTCAATCCCCCGTTCATTGTGCTTCATCCCTCCATCTACAGATCCCCTCGTCATCAATTCCTTCCTCACTCTGCGCCAATCCATCACCCTTGATTTCCATCCATTTCCAGACCGGGTGTGAAACGGTTTGTTTGTTGGTCTGAATCTGGAGATCCGAAGGTAACAACAACTCACCGCTGACCTTTAACTCTCTGGGACCGCACGACCACGCCGGATCTGAGGGAGCGTTCATACTTTCACGAAGCCCAACGGTGATGGAAAACCGTCCTCGTAGTGTTATAAACCGTGGAGTTAAGTCGCCGCTAAGCCCCCAAACGCATTAATCTGTTACCATAGTCACCATAATTACATAAGAAGCGGCCGCGGGGCGTCGCGACGTCACCCGCCGGTTTGAAGCCTCGAGTTTTGGCATTTCCGCTGTCGCCATCTTTTTTGTTTGTTTTTTTCCGCAACCAGAAGTGACACAAGAGGGAGGAGCTTAGTCCTGAGAGATTGTTCACACACACACACACACACACACACACACACACACACACACACACACACCTGTGAAAAGGTTCAACGTTGTGAAAAACGGACGCACGAGAGACCTGTCAATCACCTTGTAGCCCCGCCCTAAAGCATACGCTGCTTTATGGTCTGTTTGACTCTAAATGGACCATAATTTACTAAATGAACATCATGCTGGATTGAAGAAGACTTGAAACTAGAGATTGAGACCAAAAACTAATGTTTACAATGTTTACTGAGGGAATACATCAAGAGAGGGGTGGAGTCAGATAACCTGGTTAGACTTCTACTTCTCAGTCTTTAACGGTTACACCTGATAACAAAAGACTTCCAGTTTAATAATCACAACTCCAGCCTGGTGTCGGTAGCTCCCATCGGACCCACTCCCTGAACTATAACACTAGAACCGAGCCCACCTGAGGGGGGTCAATGCCCGGCGACTGTGACGGCGCTCCATACCCAACGATGTGGGTTCCTCCTGAGTTCACGTTGTCATTACAGACAGGGAACAGATGACAACGTGACACCCGGGTAGCACTAAAGCAGAACTGGTGTGAAACGGGACTCCCTTGAGTTAGAAACGAATGAATAAATCTTCAAAATCGCTGACTCGAAAAAAAAAAAAAAAAAGGGGGCGTGAACTCAAACACGCCCTCTTTTAAATCAATCAACCAATCACCCCCCCCCCCCCCCCCCCCCCCCTCGCATTCTCACCGTGCACTCCATCTCTTCCGGCTCTGGTTTGATCTGTACAGAGGGCATGGCTGTACCGCCCTCCTCCTCCTCCTCTTCTTCCTCCTCCTCCTCCTCCTCCTCCTCCTCCTCCTCCTCCTCCTCCTTCTTCTTCTTCTTCTTCTTCTTCTTCTTCTTCTTTTTCACCGACTGTGTAGCCACTTCCTCTCGCTCCTCCTTGACTGCCGCCTCCTCCTCCTCCTCCTGCGGCCTGGTCGCCGGCTCTTCCTCCTCCTCTTCCTCCTCCTCCTCCTCCTCCTCTGCCGGCGGCGGCGATGACGGCGGTTGCTGCAGCTTGGTCACGGCGCTCTGCTTGGCGGCGCTCCTCAGCGTCTTCTGGGCGCCGACCGGTCTCTTCTTCTGCTTAGGAGTCGACTGGCACTGAGGAGGAAGAGGAGGAGAAGGTGAGATGGGGTGTGTGTGACAAGTAGAGGAGGAAGGTAGGGAACGAGAGGAGGTGATAAGAGGGGGGGGGGGGGGGGGGGAGTTGAGGAGGGGGGAAAGAGGGGGTTGGGAGGAATGGCAGAGAGAAACAAGGGGAGGGAAGGGTGGGGAGAAAAAAGGCAAAAACTTCCAGGACAGGAAGGGGGGTTAAAGAAGGAAAGGGGAGTGAAGTGGGCGAGGGGGGGGGGGGGGGGGGGGGACAAGAAGGAAGCAAGAGAAGAGGAAGGAAAAATGTGAAAAGGGGAGGAAGACAGGTAGGAGAGGAAGTAAGACAGGAAATGGCACGCTAGAGTTTTGGAGGAGGGGGGAAAATTACCTCCGAGCTAGACGCCGGCTAAAAGAAAAAAAAACCTCTCACAAGTCTTCCAGGAGGGGAGGGGTGACGCAACACACACACACATTCTGTTCAATAAATGTTTAAAAAGAAGAAGACAGATAGATCAATTAAAAAAAATAAAAAAAGGCAAAAGAGAGACAGAGGAGGCAGAGAGACAAAGGCCTAATCCTGAGGCTGCCAGTGAGGGAATGAGAGCGAGAGAGAGAAATAACAGAGAGAGTAGGGAGGAGTAGTGGACTGACCCCTCCCTCCCTTTCAGAGCAGGCAGGCGGACACACCCTTTTCTGGAAGCCGAGAGAGAGAGAGAGAGAGAGAGAGAGAGAGAGAGATGTGGGGAGTGCCGAGGCAGAGGGACTCAACACACACACACTCCTACACACACACACACACACACACACACACACACACCCCTTCTCTTCTTCGCTGTCTCCATTTTCTCTCCGTGTCCACTTCCCTCCTCTCGCATCTAAATGTGCCACCTCAACTACTGCCTCCTAATAAAGCCATAAAACAAAAGTATTAACGGCTGAACGATCCAATAATAAATAAATCATCTACTCGACGGTGAACTCGTCGTCGTCGTGTGCGATAAAACCGTAAATCCGGGTCGATCGAATTCTCTTGATTTCTTTAGTTGATTTTTTTATGCTTTTTATTTATCTACAAAAAGCTTTTATCCAATTAACAACAAAAGAAAAGGTCTTAAATGTTGTCGAAACACAGAACTTTTTGTCTAAAATGTCCGGCATTGTGATTTCTAATCAGAAAGAAATGATTATTTAAATGATTGAATTGTATGTCTGTATATTTTACAACTCCTTCCTCAATTGACTAATCAAGACACAACGTTTTGATCACGTTGTCAATATGGTCTTTAAACTCAAGTGGAATATTATGAAACAAAATCCATTTGTTATATTTTAACTGTTAATTGAGCCCGAATCATTCAGATTGACAGATTGAATCTCACTTCTATATATTTGAGTTTCCAGCTGACCCGCGGCCGGGTCGTGACCCTCAGGTTGAATACCGCCGATCCGGCCGCCACTAGGGGAAGTCGTCATGAAATAGACGACTTCCCCGATTTTTTTTTGTTCTTCCTCTTTTAACTCGGCTTTTGCGGTTTAAGTTGTGGTTTAAAAAAAAAAAAGAAGTGTGGCTTGTTGAGATCAGCAGGCCTGAGCTGCCTCGTACGTGAAGACCTGACACGTCGGGAGGTTCAACCCGTTCGCACTAACCGACCGATCCTGTGTGAGCACGACTCGAGACAGGAAGTGATGACTTCACGCCTTCTTTCTCGGCTGAAACACACAAGGTAGTTCTAAACTTCCTGCTTGTCCTGGGAAACGTAGCGCTTATACACACACACATTAATGCCAATGAAATATTGATATTAAAAAGGTACAATATCTTGTCAAAGGTCAGTGCAAGAGCAAACATGTACTTACTTTACTTTAAACTTCAAATAAAACTCAGAGCTGAGAGGAGAGCCACAAAGCCAAATCCAGGTCCGCCTAAAGACTGTTGCAGGCCAACATGTGACCCGCTCCAGAGGATTCCACTGTGAGGTGTGGCATCAGCCAATCAGCCTGGGTGTGGCTGCCAGCACAACCCCTCCCACACACACACGCACACACACACACACACACACACACACACACTGCTCTCTCAGTCCCATTGTAATGGGACAGAGCCCCCTCTGTGTTACCAAACAAAGGTGAAGGCAGCTCAATGCCACACCTTCCCCCCCACCCCCGCCCCCCAACTGGCAACCCACCCCCCAGCCAGGCTCTGAATTTACGCCAAACTACCTTTTAAAGCAGCTTTTACTTTACTTTCTATCGCTTTATTATTTCATGGGTCCCTGTGGGTTCATACCATGTAACACCGGGCCACCCATGTCTTTAAGAGCAGATGTATGAAACCCTGAAGGTAACACCCGGTTTGTTGGCCACCATTTTGTAACAACATGAAACAACCACACAGAAGGAAATCCATCGGATTTCTACACAACGAGTAGGAAATGGACCACAATGCACTGCAACTAGAAGATTACAAGCAGGAGACAAACTCCGGGTCTGAAGTGTCTTAATATAATACATTATCCATCCATCCATTTTCAATACCGCTTATCCTCATTAGGGTCGCGGGGGCGCTGGAGCCTATCCCAGCTGACATAGGGCGAAGGCAGGGGACACCCTGGACAGGCCGCCAGTCCATCGAGGGCATATAATACATTATATAAATCTAATATAAAGCTGCATTCTCTCTCCTAACCACCAGGGGGTTGTTCTGGTTGTATAGAAGTCTACGAGAAAATGATCCTCAGTAAACATTGTAAACATGAGTTTATGGTCTCCATCTCTAGTTTCATGTCTTCTTTAATACAGCGTGATGTTCATTTAGTAAATTAGGACCAACTAGATCATAAAGCTGCTTTAGGGCGGGGCTACAAGGTGATTGACAGGTTTCTCACACGGCGTTGTCCAGTCTAAGGAGTGGTCAGGCTTTTCGTCTTAGAGCTGTAATCCTTTCACATTGTGTTCACACCTCGTGAAAGTTGTTTGTTACATTTTTGTTAAATATGTACTTAGCTCCACCCTCTCGTGTTGTTTCTGATTGCTGGAAAACAAAATGGTGACGTCCCCAAAAACCAACGTGGTGACGGCCTTTTTCATTTTTTTTTATTGTAACGTTACTATGTTTTTACATAGTTTAGTTACATTGTAACGTTACTATGTTTTTTCATTTTTTGGCTACATTGCAACATGTTTTACATAGTTGTGTTACATTGTAACGTTACTATGTTTTTACATAGTTTAGTTACATTGTAACGTTACTATGTTTTTTCATTTTTTGGCTACATTGCAACATGTTTTACATAGTTGTGTTACATTGTAACGTTACTATGTTTTTTCATTTTTTGGCTACATTGTAACATGTTTTACATAGTTTAGTTACATTGTAACGTTACTATGTTTTTTCATTTTTTGTTACATTGTAACATGTTTTTTAAAACAGAAATAAATGCATCAGCTGAAGATTTGTAATGAGGTCCTTTTGTTTTGAAGTACAAGGGAAACAGACTTCATTGTTACAGTGGAGTGTTCTTCTCTCATAACCCGTTCTTCTTCTGTCCATCGTCTCCTACTAAATTCAGTTTTTCGGGGGTTTGATCCAGCGTGACCTTTTCAAGCCCCGGCCGGCCGGCCTCGTTATCATCTGGTAATTGGCCACTTCTGGCTCGGCCTTCCACCATTCAGTTCTACGGGGGTGTCGTGAATAAAAACGGCTCTCCATCAACAATCGAACGTCCTCGTTACCTAAAAGGTCTCGTCAAGTTGCAAATGTGTCAGACAGAGAACATGCAAAGTTGTTGGCCACTCGGGGAGGTGCTTTAACCCTCCGAACCTAACTTCTTAAAGCTTTTAGGTGGAATTCTAATGAGACGTGATACAAAGCACCTCTTCTAGTCGTGAGAGTCTCATTGTTGACATTTCTAGGTGAGTGTCAAACAGTCTGGAGGAGGGAGGATTTGTTTTCGTCTGGTGGAAAGAGCTGAAGGCTGCGGACGGCACAGCTGAAGGGAAAAACTTTTTTTAAAGCTTTTTTTAATCTCTTTTTTTTTTTCTTCCTACAAACGGAAGAAGGCCTCAAACTCTGCGTTCTTGTTTTCGGAGTCCAGAAGGAAGTCTGCTTTTGGATTGGAGCGTATAAAAGCGCATCTAGCCATATCTGGAATTGGATTTGCTATATAATTCCTCAGCGTGTTGTTTAAACCTAATGTGGAGCTCCGGCTAGGTGGAGTTCAGACGTGAGCGATAAATCACAGAGAAAACAGACCGAAGTTTAAGTCGCCTAAACTTCTGTGTATCAGCAGCGTTCACGCCGCACCCAGATCTACCACTCGGAACAGGACGGAGAGTCTTTGGCAAATCCGACTTGATCCACATCTGCAGCCAGACAAGGGGAAGGAGTGTGTGTGTGTGTGCGTGTGTGTGCGTGTGTGTGTGTGTGTGTGTGTGTGTGTGTGTGTGTGTGTGTGTGTGTGGAGAAAGCAGCACTAATGAGTAGTGATAGTGAGAGACTGAGTGTGCATGTTGTACGCGTGTAAATGAAGAGTGACAAGAGTGTGTGTGTGTGTGTGCGTGTGTGTGTGAGGAGGGGGGGTCCACCGTGGAGTTCCTGGAATAAAGAAGGGTGGGGTGGGTGTGACCCTGTCAGCCTCTGATCCCACCACAGGAAGTCAGGGTGGGGGTAGAGAGGGACGGAGATGGGACCCTTTCAGTGCCGAGTGGGGCTGACTTTAAGAAGAGAGAGCGGTCCCGTTCAGCATGACCACAGTGTTGAGGCAGTGCGCCGCCAAAGGGCATCCTGAGGTCAACACATTCACCAATGAGAGATGACATGTTAGGGGGGGTCACATGACTAATTCCACTCAGACGTTTATCTATGTTGTTCCTCTTGTTTGATGCGCGACAACAATACGCGTAAGAAGGAAGAAAATGAATATCAAGCAGACTTTGTAACAGGGGACGCAAAATCTCATACGTTTCTGTTCCCATGGATACTTGTTGGCCAACAAATAGGGTTGAACAATAACCTCATCAAAGAGTTTTATCAATTAACTAGTCGACAACTAGAAAGTCCAATGTAACAACGTGATACCGTAATGTCACAAAATAACAAAACAATGTAAAAACATACTGTTACAATGTAACAAAACTATGTAAAACATGTTACAATGTAACAAAAAAACATAGTGATGTTACAATGTAACAAAACAATGTAAAAGTATAGTAACGTTACAACGTAACAGAACTAGATAATAACAACCGTGGACTCTCTTGCTCGTTATTATACTAGGGAACCTTCAATAACGGTCATGTGATCATCATGTGATCATCATGTGAACATATCTTCCTGGCGGCTGGGCAATGTGGACATTGTATTTCTTTGTGCGTGACCATCCTTGAATATTCCGTATGTTTCCTGTTCAAACATTTTCACACGTCCTTCAGTGCAGACAGAGCGTCCACCGTAGAGCGACACAATTAATAAACAGTTGCAGCTCTTCTTTCTTTCATAGCAGTGTTAATAGAATATAGACTTTTGGACATTTAATAAGACAAAAGAATCAGTGAAAGAATAACTGTTTTCCGTCATCAGCTGATGAGGCCTAAACCCATTTGCTCTGCAGCCGAGGATCCGTCTCTGGTCTTCAAACAGGCCAATCTCAACATTTTTAAAAGATCTATTTTTAACCGGTGAAGGCTGACTGAGCGTGAACTGAACACTCAGCTTCGTCCTCATACGGCTCCACACATTCACACCCGCTCAGAACAACCGGTCCGTTACTGGGGGGGGGGGGGGGGGGGGGGGCAGAGAAGAGAGGAGTCACGTCCTTTGTGCCTCACTTCGGTCCGGGATTCAAACCCCCGGCACCACCTCGCCGATGTAAAAGATGAGAAACAATAAAATGGGATTTGAAAAAAAACGTGAATTCTAGGTCATCAAACTACCTGAAGTGGTTTAAATGAATAATTTAATTAGATTTAGGAAGGAATTTACTGCAAACACTCAGATGTAAAGAAATACACTAATAGGAATAAAGTCCGTGAGGGGTTAACCCAATCTGTTTTACTGCATGTAGTCACATGACTGACCGAGACCGGATGACAACGCGTGTATTGTGTGATCAGATGTAAGAATCCACGTTTTTGTCTCACTACGGTTTCCCAATCTTTTTCCCACGGAGCGGTTTCGACCGATCAGATCGCTGCAACGTGGCCCGAATGGGAACAACAGCTGATCGGCACCCGGCGGTCGGGGGTGAAGAAGTTCCTTAGAAATCCACTCAAGCGCTCCCGAGTGTGTCTGGGTGTCGGTACCAGGACGGCTCCAGTCAAACGGTCCTCTTTGTTTGTGATTATTCATCTGACATGTCATATTTAGACCAATTCTGACATCGAAAAGAAAGTTACAGGTGACTTTTGTCTTTCATCCAGTTTTTTTTAGCTGATAACAATATAATAATGTTTAATGAATTAGCTTAACTCTTGGATCTTATGTTGGATCTTTTTTTTTTTTACCATCGCAAATATTTACACGAAGACTCGGCAGGACATTTTTTTACAGTGCTGAGAGAGAGAGAGGGTGGGACAGAGAGAGAGAGAGGGTGGGACAGAGAGAGAGAGAGAGAGAGGGTGGGACAGAGAGAGAGAGAGAGAGGGAGAGAGAGAGAGGGTGGGAGAGAGAGAGAGAGAGTGTGAGACAGAGACACTATCTGGGTCAGTGCTGCCTCTCTCCAACACCCCGGGCCTGTATGTGTGTGTGTGTGTGTGTGTGTGTGTGTGTGTGTGTTGGGTAGGGGGAGGGGAGGGGGGGCTGCCCCAGCCAGCAGCACTCTGTTCATGCCATCACGGGGTCCAAGTACTCGGTTCATGTCTGGTTATACCTACAACCCATGAACGCCACAATTTCCCAGAGCAGTTGCAAAAAAAGAAAACACACACACACACACACACACACACACACACACACACACACACACGTGTGTCTATGCCCATTAAACATTATCCTTATTTAATATGCAGCAGCAGCAGCTTCAGTTTGGGCTTCGCTGTGATCTGATGTAAGCGAGTGAACAATCATCGTGAGAAGAGGAAGAGAAACGAGCTAAACGACGTCCTCCTGCTCGCAGCGCCGTGTGTTCAATCCCAGTTTGCGGCGGCGTCTAAATTCCCCCCGACACGCCGTCGATAGCGATCAGATATTAAACGGTAATTTTGTCTGTGCGGCGAATGCGAAAGCAGGACGCAGCGCCGGTTCAGTCACGGAGGAGAGTTTGTGCATCTTCACCGATTTTACGGCATCTTTAGGATCATTTGGACCCGTTCTGAGACCTGTCAATCACCTTGTAGCCCCGCCCTGAAGCATAACCTGCTTTCTGTTAGACTCTAAATGGACCATTGAGAGAATGCAGCTTTAACACATGAAGCATAGACTTCTATACAACCAGAGGAGTCGCCCCCTGCTGGTCAGTAGAGAGAATGCAGCTTTAACACATGAAGCGTAGACTCCTATACAACCAGAGGAGTCACCCCCTGGTGGTTAGGAGAGAGAATGCAGGTTTAACACATGAAGCATAGACTTCTATACAACCAGAGGAGTCGCCCCCTGCTGGTCAGTAGAGAGAATGCAGCTTTAACACATGAAGCGTAGACTCCTATACAACCAGAGGAGTCACCCCCTGGTGGTCAGGAGAGATAATTCAGCTTTAACACGTGAAGCATAGACTTCTATACAACCAGAGGAGTCGCCGCCTGCTGGTCAAGAGAGAGAATGCAGCTTTAATACGTGAAGCATAGACTTCTATACAACCAGAGGAGTGGTCTAAAAATAGCTGGATGTCACTTAGTTTCGGTTTTGTTATCGATGGAGAGTGTCAAATACAGCAAACACCTGAGGACAATCGTCCATTTTCGTACAAGAAGAGTGCAGGTCAGGGCGGTCGGAAGAAAAGACAAGAGAGTGGAGAGAGAGGAGGAGAGAAGGAAGTAGAGAGAGGAGAAAGGAGGAGGAGCGGAGAAGTTGGGAGAGGACAGAGAGGTCAGTTCCCATTGGTTTCCAGTTGAGGGTCAAAAGATTGCACAACTCCTGTAACTGGAGACGCACACACGCACACACACACACACACACACACAAAATGAAGGAAAAGTCAACGTGTGCGTGTGTGTGTGTGTTCGTAAAGTATGGTGTGTGAGCGATTAGGGTCAGAAGCTTTTGGCCTACACTTCCTTTGTATAGACAAATTCAGACATGAACACACACACACACACACACCGCTCCCTCGCTCTCTTTCCACCTCTCAACCTTTCTTACTTTCTGTTTCCGTGTGTGTTTCCGTGTGTGTGTGTGTGTGCGTGTGTGTGTGTGTGCGTGTGTGTGGGGCGTGGTTAATAAGTCACAGAGATGAGATGATAGTTAGGAGGACACCAACAATCTGCAGCGTAACAGAACACCCACTTTAAAAAAAAATGGTTTCCCTTTACACTCTTGAGTAAGTACTATAGTTTGAGCTCCATGCGACGTGTGTGTTGCATTTAAAAGACGTTTGGGAAACTTCACACTTCCTTCAGGTTCAGGTTCATCTGGTTTAGTGACATCTTCACGGTTTGTCTCACAGCATCTTCTGGTTCCGACGTATTTTTAAAATCAATCACAAATGCAACAGATATTAAACATTTCATTATTTGGGGGGATGGGGGGGAAGGGCGTTTACTGTTTACTCTCCCCGTCTTTGATCGCGATTAAAAAGCGGTCGCCACCGACTGCTGAGAATCGGTTGCCCGACTTCTCAAAAAAGGCGGTTGCCAACGGCAACCAGTCCGGCCCCTTCCCGTCGAGCCCGAGAAAGTGTTCTCGCTCGACAGATGTGAGCGGACGGTCGGTGACTGCTGATTTCGGTTCGCTTCTCTCTCTTCTGGTGTTTGTGTTGCATTCAACTGAGCCCGAGGCTCGCTGTGCCAAGCACAGACATCTCTGTATTGTGCTGCAAGGAGGGAGCAAAGCTGTGGGGGCGGAGGGGGGAGGGGGGGAGGAGGGGGGAGGAGGGGGGGAGGGGGGGGGGAGGGGGGGAGGAGGGGAGGACAAACCCAAACGATGGCAATCGAGAGGAGACACAAAAAAAACAGTGTCAAAATGATCTAGGAGGGCATAAAGAAAACAGGAGGAGGTGGAAGAGGAGAAAACTAAAAAGGAAGAGCACGAGAGAGAAGGAAGAGGAGTGAAAAGGAGGAAAACTTTTCTCCTCCTCCCTTCCTCCCCTCCTCCTCTTCTTCATCACCCCTCTCACTACCGTCACTAACCTCTCCCAGTGGCGTCTTTACCACCTCAACACGGTAGCGTCCTGAATTCATTACTAATAGATTCAGAAAATAGAAAATAAAGTTAATGTGGCAGTCATGATTCTGGTACACACACACACACACACACACACACACACGTGCACACACACACGTGCACACACACACGGTGACAGAGAGGACACACTTATCTCTGGCCCCCAACCAACCACTCCCTGATAGCTCCCACTGCCTCCACCCCTCCGTCAGCTGAGGAGAAGGACCACCGCCTCTTAAAGGGCCAGTGTCCCAAAAAAAAAAAAGGGGGCCACACCAACATCACAGAAACCGGCAGTGAAGAAGGCCGGACTGCTGTCCCTCGGGGCAAAAAAAAAACAGTTGCCCTTGAACACACGACTAGCAGGAGCTTCCTGCACGAGAGGAAATAACTCCCCACAGCACAGCGGGTGGCGATTGTCTGCATGCGACACCTGCAAGCTGTTGTACAAGTGTCTTAAAGCTGCATTATCTCCACTGACCACCAGGGGGGCGACTCCTCCGGTTGTATAGAAGTCTACGCTTCATGTCTTAAAGCTGCATTCTCTCCACTGACCACCAGGGGGCGACTCCTCCGGTTGTATAGAAGTCTACGCTTCATGTCTTAAAGCTGCATTCTCTCTCCTGACCACCAGGGGGCGACTCCTCCGGTTGTATAGAAGTATACGCTTCATGTCTTAAAGCTGCATTCTCTCCACTGACCACCAGGGGACGACTCCTCTGGTTGTATAGAAGTCTATATAAAATGAGCCTACTTCTCTCTCGATTTATTCCCTCAGTAAACATCCGTAAAGCTTCCTTTGTATCCAAATGTCTACAAATATGCGTGACGTTCATATTTGTTTGCAGATTGTTAAACGTGCGCACGTTTGCGTAAACTTTCGGGAACATACTCACGGCCGGCAGCTCGACGCAGATTCGCAAATGCACGCTGCGTTTGATTGCTGGTGGACAAAAAAAAATGGGGACATCTGGGCTTTTCTCCCCCCCCCCCCCTCCCCCTCCCGGCCTCTTCTGGAGCTGTGCTCAGGGTTTTTTCAATTTTTTTTTTTAGTTAAGCCGAAGGAAACGAGAGGCGTGGATCCTTTACATCCACACACACACACACACACACACACACACACACACACACACACACACACACACACACACACACACACACACACACACACACACACACACACACACACACACACACACACACACACACACACACACACACACACACACACACACACAGAGAGATAAGATGTGCTGAGCGCCCGTGAGCCACGGTCACCACGGAAACCTGCTGGTCTTGAGAGAAACACCGCCGAGAGCTGAGTGGCTCTGATGTTTTTCCACAATATATATATATTTTTTAAAAAAACAATTAGCCGTTATTTAATGACATGATTCCAGAAACTTTACATGAGTAAAGCTAAACTTTAAAGATAACTTTGTTTGTTTTTATTGACAGCTTTCTCCGACTCCCTACTTTGGATCATAGAAGTTAAAAACTATATACAGACCTTTAATACAGGACAATGTCATGACTGATATGACTACATATTTAGGATATGACTACGACGTTGCTTTAGCATGGCAACACCAACACGGGAAACACGAAGCGCCGTCTGGGTGAACGGGTTCAATTTGAACCTGCAGCAATTTCAAGATTTTTAATGATTACATGAAAAGGTTCTTTCTTTCACTCTCAGACACACACACACACACACACACACACACACACACACACACACACACACACACACACACACACACACACACACACACACACACACACACACACACACACACAGTATCTAACCTCAGAAGAGTTGGTTCAAAGTGCATTGAAAAGTCAAAACAACAACAACAGCTGACTGTCAGAGGAACGAGTACATAACGACAAATGAGGAATTTAAGGGTCAATGGTTCAAAACAAGCTCCGAGTGAAGTCTATGCTTCATGTGTTAAAGCTGCATTCTCCCTCCTGACCACCAGGGGGCGACTCCTCTGGTTGTATAGAAGTCTATGCTTCATGTGTTAAAGCTGCATTCTCTCTCCTGACCACCAGGGGGCGACTCCTATGGTTGTATAGAAGTCTATGCTTCATGTGTTGAAGCTGCATTCTCTCTCCTGACCACCAGGGGGCGACTCCTCTGGTTGTATAGAAGTCTATGCTTCATGTGTTAAAGCTGCATTCTCTCTCCTGACCACCAGGGGGGTGACTGCTCTGGTTGTATAGAAGTCTATGCTTCATGTGTTAAAGCTGCATTCTCTCTCCTGACCACCAGGGGGGCGACTCCTCTGGTTGTATAGAAGTCTATGC
Source organism: Cyclopterus lumpus (assembly GCF_009769545.1). NCBI lineage: Eukaryota > Metazoa > Chordata > Actinopteri > Perciformes > Cyclopteridae > Cyclopterus > Cyclopterus lumpus. The sequence goes on along the minus strand of NC_046979.1, from coordinate 3,098,350 downwards.
TTCATGTGTTAAAGCTGCATTCTCTCTCCTGACCACCAGGGGGCGACTCCTCTGGTTGTATAGAAGTCTACGCTTCATGTGTTAAAGCGGCATTCTCTCTCCTGACCACCAGGGGGCGACTCCTCTGGTTGTATAGAAGTCTATGCTTCATGTGTTAAAGCTGCATTCTCTCTCCTGACCACCAGGGGGCGACTCCGCTGGTTGTATAGAAGTCTATGCTTCATCTGTTAAAGCTGCATTCTCTCTCCTGACCACCAGGGGGCGACTCCTCTGGTTGTATAGAAGTCTATATAAATGACTCTACTCCTCTTGATTTATTCCCTCAGTAAACATTGTAAACATTAGTTTTTGGTCTCAATCTCTAGTTTCAAGTCTTCTTCAATACAGCGTGATGTTCATTTAGTAAATTATGGTCATTTAGAGTCAAACAGACCATAAAGCAGGAGATGCTTCAGGGCGGGGCCACAAGGTGATTGACAGGTCACTAAGACAGGCGGTGAGTTGTCCACTTTGGATGCCGATGGCCAATAAAAAGGCTTCAAAACGTCAGTCCACAAACTACGTCTACTTCTTATATACAGTCTGTGGGTCAAAGGTCACTGCTGCTGCACAATATATTGTCTGTGTTCGTGCAGACAGAGAAAGAAAGGAGAAGTTCCACAAGTAGGAGAGATGGAAGAGAAGAAGTAGAAGAGATGTGAAGGATAAATATAAGTGGTGTGAAATTTAATTTATTTTGTTCAAGCAGATGATTCATTCTGCTCGAACGAACCAAATTAAATATTTTTGTTAATTCGGCTTTTCTTTTTCCACCGTTTCCTCTTTTAGGTCCCCCTTGAAAGCCAAATCTTTTAGCACTTATTTTTGGTTTCCGTTGCCATCGTTACAACAACAGATTGGACAGATTTTTTACAATTAAAAACAGGCAAAAATGCGGATGAAATAATTGCTCTTTTTCAGCGTGAGAGCAGCAACAGAGAGCTGCTGATGAATCCAGTAGCGCTGGTTCACTGTCAGGTTACCATGAAGTAACACACACGCACACACACACACACACACACACACACGTTTTGCCCTTTTTATTAATAATCTTTTTATTGTTCTTTTAAAATGATATCATGCTGATATTATTTTTAATGTGAAGCACTTTGGTTTGCATTTAACGCTTTTGGGATTATTTCGGTGAAATATTTTCTTTGTAATTTAATGTGAATAACTCCGAACCACATTTTCGGTATATTATTTCCTAAACTTTTTTTTAAAGCTCGCGGGTGGATATATATATATATATGAATAGAGGTCGAGCGAGTCGTTCCACTTCCTGTCCAAAGGTCACATCCCACTCTGGCCTTCAGGCTTATTGATGCACGTTTCTTGTTTGTTGTTGTCTAGTTTCAGCCTGTGTGTGCATGTATTTCTGTGTTTTCCGGGATTCTTTTTTCCCCCCTCGTGTCGACACGCTGGATCTCTTCTTCTTTTTTCCGTCCCTTGCGGGGCTCCGTCAGTCGGCTCGTGTTGCAGCCGATTGGCTCGTTCACGGCCGACCAGATGCTGCTCGCTGGCAGGCGGCCAAACTACGTTTGTGTTCTGCAGCCGAGTCACATTATTTTGTCTCCTTCCACGCGAGTTTTCCGAAGCGGTGACACACACACACACAAACACGCACACACACCAAGTACGGTCCTGCAGGTGAGAAACGGAAGAAACACGCTCATGCAGAGGAGAGCAGGGTGTGTCTCCATCTGGCAGAGAGAAAGAGAGGCTTCCTGGCTGTTATCACACCACACCCTGTTGACGCAAAGCTGCAGCCGCTGCTCCGCTACACGCCCTCTTTATCCACACACACACACACACACACAAACACAAAGTTAGTGTACTCTGCGCTAAGTTAAATACATATCACACACACACACACACGGCCCAACCACACACTGTGGTCAGAGCACTTCTCTAAAGCTCTTGTTGGCGAGAGTTAACCTCAAAGACGACACAAAGACACACAGACACAAAGACACACAGACACAAAGACACACAGACACAAAGACACACAGACACACAGACACAAAAACACACAGACACAAAGACACACAGACACAACGACACAAAGACACACAGACACAAAGACACAAAGACACACAGACACAAAGACACACAGACACACAGACACACAGACACAAAGACACACAGACACAAAGACACAAAGACACACAGACACAAAGACACACAGACACACAGACACACAGACACAAAAACACAAAAGACACACAGACACACAAAGACACACAGACACACAGACACAAATATGCAAAGACACACAGGCACAGACACAAAGACACAAAGACCCACAGACACAAAGACACAGACGCAGACACACACACACAGACAAATATGCAAAGACACAAAGACACAAAGACACAAAGACACAAAGACACAAAGACACACAGACACACAGACACAAAGACCCACAGACACACACACACACAGACAAATATGCAAAGACACACAGACACGAAGACACAAAGACCCACAGACACAAAGACACAAAGATGCAAAGACACACACACACACAGAGACACACAAACACACAGACAAACACACACACACACACACAGTTTACGTTATCGGTGGAGAAACCTAAAGTCTGCAACACGAGTAATGAGGCAGAATCCATCCGTCAAAAGGCCAAGATGCTCCATTGTTATTCTATTTCTGTGTCCTCAGGTCACTTCACTTCCTGCCTTTGTGTGTGTGTTATTTTTTTTTTTCCCCACCTGTCCCGGCACTCAGCTGACCTCCCACTCACCGGTTGTCACCCCCCCCCCCCCCTCCCTCCCTCCTCCATCACTGAATCACCACATCAGCAGCCCAGCTCCTTTTGTTTTCCGCAGCCTATTAAGTGAACCGCTGCCTCCTCAACGCTCTGCTTTTGGGTGCAGCGTGACACCTTGAGCGCCCGAGACCCAACTAGGAATGGGAGTCAGCGTGATTAAGGGGCGTGGCTTGTAGCGACCGGAGGGCGTAATCTCTGTTTTGGCCCGCAAAAGATACCACGTGATGCTCGGTGCTCAAAACAGGCAAAGTTGACCGAATTGCGTCGGATTCTTTTAAGATGCCGGCCGTATTATCTGGCGAGAGAATTTTTTTTTAATGTTTTTTTTTTATGCCGATAAAAAATAATAAAAAAATGCTCTACTGGTTTTGTTTTGTTTTCTGGTGTCGCAAATGTTGTTTTGTGCATTCCCGTGTTGCATAATGACAATACATGATCCTTGAGTAGTGTGTCACATGTGTGTGCATGTGCGTGTTTGTGCGTGTTTGTGCGTGTGTGCGATCCTAGAGATCCTGACCTCATTATCTGATCATCTCCTTCTCTCACCCGATCACATCACCATTCTTTATCAGTGCCATAACCTCTATCTGTCACCACACACACAGACACACACACACACACACACACACACACACACACACGCTGTCAGACACACCCTCCCCACCACAGACCCCTTCACCACCTTCCTTCTCCTCCTCCTTTACTCCCTCCCCCTATCTTTCCACCCTCCCCCCGCCCCCCCTTTTCTTTTCATTGTGGTCGGTTTTGGCAGCAAGGCCGCGGTTGTCATGGCTACGGGATTCTCCCCCCCACTGTTCATGACAGTGGCGTGGTTGGTTGGTAGGGGGGGGGGGGGGGGGGTCACCCTCTACCACCGCATCAAGGCCTAATCTGAGGTGACACGGCCAATATCCTCACACAAACACACACTCTCTCTCACACTCACACACACACACACACACACACACAGGCATGCAGCAAACATTCT